>NC_133324.1:370562838-370732838 GCF_042186555.1 Aquarana catesbeiana | reverse complement strand
CCATGATCCGCGAGCTGCGGGGGGGGGGTTTACCAGCGCCATGATCCGCGATCCGATCGGGGGGTGCTACACCAGAGCCGTGAGCAGTGCGTGGGGGGTGCTGCCACGGGGGGTTGGTTGTTAACAGTGGCTGCATTTGATGGGCACAGTGGCTGCATATGATGGGCACAGTGGCTGTGTTTGATGGGCACAAGTGGCTGCATATGATGGGCACAAGTGGCTGCATATGATGGGCACAGTGGCTGCATATGATGGGCACACGTGGCTGCATATGATGGGCACAGGTGGCTGCATATGATGGGCACAGTAGCTGCGTTTGATGGGCACAAGTGGCTGCATATGATGGACACACATGGCTGCATATGATGGGCACAGGTGGCTGCATATGATAGGCACAGTGGCTGCGTTTGATGGGCACAAGTGGCTGCATATGATGGGCACACATGTCTGCATATGATGGGCACAAGTGGCTGCGTTTGATGGGCACATGTGGCTGCATATGATGGGCACACGTGGCTGCATATGATGGGCACAAGTGGCTGCATATGATGGGCACAAGTGGCTGCATTTGATGGGCACATGTGGCTGCATTTGATGGGCACAAGTGGCTGCATTTGATTGGCACAAGTGGCTGCATATACTGGGCTCAAGTGGCTGCATATGATGGGCACAGTGGCTGCATTTAATGGGCACAAGTGGCTGCATATGATGGGCACACGTGGCTTTGTATGATGGGCACAGTGGCTGCATATGATGGGCACAGTGGCTGCATTTGATGGGCACAAGTGGCTGCATATGATGGGCACAAGTGGCTGCATATGATGGGCACAAGTGGCTGCATATGATGGGCACAAGTGGCTGCATATGATGGGCACAGTGGCTGCATTTGATGGGCACAAGTGGCTGCGTTTGATGGGCACATGTGGCTGCATATGATGGGCACACGTGGCTGCATATGATGGGCACAAGTGGCTGCATATGATGGGCACAAGTGGCTGCATTTGATGGGCACATGTGGCTGCATTTGATGGGCACAAGTGGCTGCATTTGATTGGCACAAGTGGCTGCATATACTGGGCTCAAGTGGCTGCATATGATGGGCACAGTGGCTGCATTTAATGGGCACAAGTGGCTGCATATGATGGGCACACGTGGCTTCGTATGATGGGCACAGTGGCTGCATATGATGGGCACAGTGGCTGCATTTGATGGGCACAAGTGGCTGCATATGATGGGCACAAGTGGCTGCATATGATGGGCACAAGTGGCTGCATATGATGGGCACAAGTGGCTGCATATGATGGGCACAGTGGCTGCATTTGATGGGCACAAGTGGCTGCATATGATGGGCACAGTGGTTGCATTTGATGGGCACAAGTGGCTGCATATGATGGGCACACGTGGCTGCATATGATGGGCACACGGCTGCATACGATGGGCACAAGTGGCTGCATATGATGGGCACATGTGGCTGCATTTGATGGACACACATGGCTGCATATGATGGGTACATGTGGCTGCATATGATGGGCACAAGTGGCTGCATTTGATGGGCACACATGGCTGCATTTGATGGGCACAAGTGGCTGCATTTGATGGGCACAAGTGGCTGCATATGATGGGCACAAGTGGCTGCGTTTGATGGGCACAAGTGGCTGCATATGATGGGCACAAGTGGCTGCATTTGATGAGCACATTGGCTGCATATGATAGGCACATTTGGCTGCATTTGCTGGGCACAGTTGGCTTCATTTGATGGGCACAGTGGCTGCATATGATGGGCTCAGTTGGCTGCATATGATGGGCACAGTTGGCTGCATATTATGGGCACAGTTGGCTTCATTTGCTGGGTACAGTGCCTGCATTTGCTGGGCACAGTTGCCTGCATATTATGGGCACAGTTGGCTGCATATAATGAGCACAGTTGGCTGCATATGATGGGCACAGTTGGCTGCATATGATGGGCACAGTGACTCTATATGATGGGTACAGTTGGCTGCATACGGTGGGCATATTTGGTTGCATATGATGGCACAGTAGCTGCATTTGCTGGGCACAGTGGCTGCATATGATGGGCACAGTGGCTGCATATGATGGGCACAGTGGCTGCATTTGATGGCACAGTGGCTGGAATTGACGTTTTTGTTTCAGTATTTTGTGTCATGCCTATAGTCAAGCATGGTGGTAGGAGTGTCATGGTCTGGGGCTGCATGAGTGCTGCTGGCACTGGGGAGCTACAGTTCATTGAGGGAGCCAAGAATACCAACATGTACTGTGACACACTGAAGCAGAGCATGGATCCCCTCCCTGACTGGGCCGCGGGGCAGTATTCCAATATTATAATGGCCCCAAACACACCTCCAAGGCGACCACTTCCTTGCTAAAGAAAGTGGTAAAGATTTAAGTGCAGCGCTAAGTAGCTAGTGACATGTGTAATAATACAAACATTTGAGTGACAGTACATAATCAAACATCCATTAAGGGAATTGCCTATAAAGCAAGACTAGTATGCAAAATAGACAGACAGCTTATTTATAAACATGTTGAGAACCATAATGTCCATTAAACTGCGTCAAAAGACACTTGGATGAGTCCAAAGTGAAAAAAACTTTTTTTTTAAATGGTGCAAGATAAGTAAATATTCAGACTTCCAGCCAAAGATGACCAACAGAGGTATGTGCTCAATTCAGCGTAGAAACAAATTCACCATCAAATGTGCTACAGCCACCAGTGTAGGTAATAGGGTACTCTCACCAAATGGTGTGTGCTACCTGCCAGCAGCAGAGAGCCGAACAAGCAAAACTGATGGGGTCCTTAGCATCCAAGCTCAGCATATAGAGACTCATCAGCTCCACCAATCAACAGGAAGGAGTCGTACAGGAAAAAAAGATCCCCACATAGCATAAAATCCTTGGCTAAAAATGTATTAAATAAAGTATTGCACTTACATCAATGTAGATAAAAACAGGCCTCTGTATAACGTGATCACAAGAAGAGGAACGCAGTGTTGTGGAGTCAGCACGGTACATGCCGGCGTTTCGTCAACCAAGACATCATCTGGGCTATTTTCACTATTTTTAGCCTTGCTAAAGAAGCTGAGGGTAAAGGTGATGAACTGGCCAAGCACGTCTCCAGACCCAAACCCTATTAAACATCTGTGGGGCATCCTCAAATGGAAGGTGGAGGAGCGCAAGGTCTCTAATATCCACCAGCTCTGTGATGTTGTCATGGAGGAGTGGAAGAGGACTCCAGCGGCAACCTGTGTAGCTCTGGTGAACTCCATGCCCAAGAGGGTTAAGGCAGTGCTGTAAAATAAAGGTGGCCATACAAAATATTGACACTTTGGGCCAAATTTGGATATTTTCACTTAGGGGTGTACTCACTTTTGTTGCCAGCGGTTCAGACATTAAAGGCTGTGTGCTGAATTATTTTGAGGGAACAGCAAATTTACACTGTTCTACAAGCTGTACACTCATTACTTTACATTGTAGCAAAGTGTAATTTCTTCAGTGTTGTCACACGAAAAGAATAAAGTATTTACAAAAATGTGAGGGGTGTACTCACTTTTGTGAGATACTGTGTATATATATATATATATATATATATATATATATATATATATATATATATATAAATATATATATGTAGCACTACTCCCCCCCCCCTACAGGAGCCACTGGTATTTTTTTATTGGGTCCCTTCTGCCTTGCACCTGTGATGACTGGCCCCTTTCCTGGACCTGAGAACAATGACACACCTTGAAGGTTTAAATAGGCTTTATTTAATGGCAAAGCCCTTGTAGGCACCTTGTGGTACTGTTCGTTTACAACACCCACTTGGGAAGCAACCAGTGCACTAGGCAGGTGCTAGCGAGTGATACTTGCTTGTAATTGCAGATTAATGACAATCCAGCACAGTACAGCAGTACAAATGGCATTTTTCATAGGCAATACAGCCTACCTACTACTTAATGCAGAGTTGCCCTGCCTAACCACTGGCCAGTGGGACTATGTAGAGAGTCTGCTGGCAATGGGGCCCTTGCGTGGGAGTACTCACTAAATTAAACAAGATGGTGGCTGGAAGCCTCTCACCACTGATGACTGATTCTAGCCCTGAGGGGTTTCTTTGTGGCTGGTGAAAGGGCCCTTCCTCTTGAGCCAGCTCTCTGCAGCTTTAGCAGGCAGCTGGAACACGTGGTCACTGGGAGCAAATGGAACACACTGGAATGTAAGCTCCTCCCTCACTGCATTAAGAAGTGTTCAGCATAGCAGCAGCGCACAGCCTGGTCCCTGCACACAGTTTTGCATGTGATTCAGGTGCAGCACACTTTTCCTGGCAGAACAGATCGTCTGGTAACAGCATGTGTTCAGCAGGTCACAACAACAGTCCTGTGGCTTCTGGCAGCCCTAAGCCCCTAACACTCTCTGGGCACACACAGCACGATTCAGCTCTCAGGCTCTGTAATAGCAGTCACAGAAAGTTCTCAATTCTGTTTCTTTACCCACAGAACACTTCCCTGGGATATATTGTACTGGCCAGGCACTCCTGTTCCCCAGCTGTCCATCACAGGAGAGAAGAAAAAATAAGTCCTTTCTGTGTTTTTTTTGTCAGCACTGCTGGGAAAAAAAATTTAGAGAGCTACATTTTCCCCTCACCAATGAATCTTTGGTCCTCCAAAGAACAAATGTTTTAGTTTTAAGTATAACTAAACATTACATTAACACTGACAGGGAACCAAATAGCATGTGTTCACATAGGAGGCAGGCAAAGGAACTTCCCACCATTTACCTGGAGTTGAACATTTGTCTGGGCCATAAGCCACAGATAGTGAAATTTCCCACCAAGATGTGTCCGGTAGAGGACAGGGGGTGTCAGACACTGATACAAAGGCTTTGGGCACTTTAGCAGCGATGACTCCTGCAGAACTACTCTCTTTAGATTCATTCATTGATTCCACAGTTGGAAACATCTTTTGCTTAACCCTCTGATCTCTGGGCACTAATGTTTCTCTAACAGAAGGTTCCAGTGTGACTTCAGAAAGCTGAGGAGAGAATGTGTCTTCAGGACCCTGAATTTAGATCTTTTCCTCAAGGATACCTTTTCTGGCTGAAACACATTCAGTGTTGCGGCCTTTTCCTCTTGAAGCAGACACTGGTACACTGGCTGCAACTGGGGGTGCACACTCTCTGGCTATCACAGCTGTTTCACCCGATCTGTGTTTGTTCCCACGATCAAAGAACTTTCTATGGACCCTGGTGACTGAGAACACACAATGGCCAGTGTGTCAAAGCTCCGAGGCTGTCCAATTATTACCGGATCAAATGATAACTTGATAACTTGAAATGATTTGCAGGTAACCGTCACAGGGGTAATTCTCCATTCTAATACCCTGGATCTCTAGGTCTTTCAACTTCTGCAGGGGTATGTATATCAGATATTTTTCATATGAGAGGGGTTTGAAGGAATCCCGGACGAGTTCCCCCATAATGGCATTCATGGTTCACTCAATGAACTGTAGTTCCACAGTGCTGGCAGCACTCATGCAGCCCCAGACCATGACACTACCACCACCATGCTTGACTGTAGGCAAGACACAATTGTCTTTGTACTCCTCACCTGGTTGCCGCCACACACGCTTGACACCATCTGAACCAAATAAGTTTATCTTGGTCTCATCAGACCACAGGACATGGTTCCATGTCCTTAGCCTGCTTGTCTTCAGCAAACTGTTTGCGGGCTTTCTTGCGCATCATCGTTAGAAGAGGCTTTCTTCTGAGACGACAGCCATGCAGACTAATTTGATGCAATGTGCGGCATATCGTCTGTGCACTGACAGGCTGACCCTTCAACCTCTGCTACAATGCTGGCAACACTCAAACGTCTATTTCCCAAAGACAACCTCTGGATATGACACTGAGCATGTACACTCAATTTCTTTGGTCAACCATGGTGAGGCCCCTTATGAATGGAATCAGTCCTGTTAAACCGCTGTATGGTCTTGGCCACCATGCTGCAGCTCAGTTTCAGGGTCTTGGCAATCTTCTTATAGCCTAGGCCATCTTTATGTAGAGCAACAATTCTTTTTTTCAGATCCTCAGAGAGTTCTTTGCCATGAGGTGCCATGTTGAACTTCCAGTGACCAGTATGAGAGAGTGAGAGTGATAACACCAAATTTAACACACCTGCTCCCCATTCACACCCGAGACAATAATAGCTGTGTATTGAGATATTTTGAGGGAACAGCAAATTTACACTGTTATACAAGCTCTACACTCACTACTTTACATTGTAGCCAAGTGTCATTTGTCACATGAAAAGGTATAATAAAATATTTACTTTGATGTGAGGGGTGTACTCACTTTTGTGAGATACTGTAGATAGATAGATAGATAGATAGATAGATAGATAGATAGATAGATAGATAGATAGATAGATAGATAGATACCAAAAGAGAGAGCTGCACTCACAGGTCTTAAAAGGTGAACGCACGATAACGGTTTTATTTCGAAGTTTCGACGAGGCACAAGCTCATCTTCCCCAGGATAACAAATAAGTGAAGCAACACAACATATATACCTTAAAACCCCTCCCATCATTATCACCCACATGTGATGACATCAACAAGTGCAAATGTCAAAGTTCCAGCTAAAAACAATCATGGGAAAATGTCCAAATTTGGGAGAACAGAAAAACAACAACAACAAATATACCCGCAAAATAGACATAAAAAAGAGGAAACAAAATCCAGGCATTAAAGACAAAAATAAAACTGCATGACAGAATAACAGGCTGCCTATGGCCACCTATGCTGAGGCATGGCTGAAGTAGGAGAGTAGGGATGAGCTTCGTGTTCGAGTCGAACCCATGTTCGACTCGAACATCGGCTGTTCGATCGTTCGTCGAATTGCGAACGATATGGGCTGTTCGCGCCAAATTCGTGTGGCGCGTCACGGCCCATAATTCACTGCGGCATCGCAGTGCATTGCTTGCTGATGATTGGCCAAGCATGCACTGCGCATGCTTGGCCAATCACAGCGCCGCCTTAACAGAGAGCCGTAATTGGCCAAAGCCAAGGAGGCTTTGGCCAATTATGGCTCAGGGGATTTAGTACACGCCCCACACTATATAAGGCCGCCTGCACGGCGGCCCTGTGCAGTGTGTTCCGGTGTGCTGAGAAATAGAGAGAGAGAGAGACAGTGTCATTTCATTTGAGTTAGCTAGATTAGGCAGGACAGTCAGTCAGTTAGCTGCACTTAAAGTGTATTGTCTATATATATGCATCCCAGGTGTTGCATATATATATATATACACTGTATTCAGTTTAGCTAGATCCGTTCCTGTTATCTTCTAGACTATTTACATTTAGTGCAGTGCGTCCTGCTCACAGTGTTCAGCTAGATCCGTTCCTGTTATCTTCTTACTGACAGGCAGGCTTGTCTTGTTACAGTATTTTGAAGAAAATTACTGGTGTTCTTTTGATCCTATTAGTACCACAGTCAGGCAGCTAGACTATTTACATTTAGTGCAGTGCGTCCTGCTCACAGTGTTCAGCTAGATCCGTTCCTGTTATCTTCTTACTGACAGGCAGACTTGTCTTGTTACAGTATTTTGAAGAAAATTACTGGTGTTCTTTTGATCCTATTAGTACCACAGTCAGGCAGCTAGACTATTTACATTTAGTGCGGTGCGTCCTGCTCACAGTGTTCAGCTAGATCCGTTCCTGTTCTCTTCTTACTGACAGGCAGGCTTGTCTTGTTACAGTATATAAAGCTACCTGAAGAAAATTACTGGTGTTCTTTTGATCCTATTAGTACCACAGTCAGGCAGCTAGACTATTTACATTTAGTGCAGAGCGTCCTGCTCACAGTGTTCTGCTAAACCTACAAGTTAGTGGGGTGCGTCCTGCTCACAGTGTTCAGCTAGATCCGTTTCTGTTATCTTCTTACTGACAGGCAGGCTTGTCTTGTTACAGTAAATACAGCTACCTGAAGAAAATTGCTTGTGTTCTTTTGATCCTATTAGTACCACAGTCAGGCAGCTAGACTATTTACAGTTAGTGCAGTGCGTCCTGCTCACAGTGTTCTGCTAAACCTACAAGTTAGTGGGGTGCGTCCTGCTCACAGTGTTCAGCTAAACCTACAAGTTAGTGGGGTGCGTCCACCTCACAGTGTTCAGCTAAACCTACAAGCTAGTGGGGTGCGTCCTGCTCACAGTGTTCAGCTAGATCCGTTTCTGTTATATTCTTACTGACAGGCAGGCTTGTCTTGTTACAGTAAATACAGCTACCTGAAGAAAATTGCTGGTGTTCTTTTGATCCTATTAGTACCACAGTCAGGCAGCTAGACTATTTACAGTTAGTGCAGTGCGTCCTGCTCACAGTGTTCTGCTAAACCTACAAGTTAGTGGGGTGCGTCCTGCTCACAGTGTTCAGCTAAACCTACAAGTTAGTGGGGTGCGTCCACCTCACAGTGTTCAGCTAAACCTACAAGCTAGTGGGGTGCGTCCTGCTCACAGTGTTCAGCTAGATCCGTTTCTGTTATCTTCTTACTGACAGGCAGGCTTGTCTTGTTACAGTAAATACAGCTACCTGAAGAAAATTGCTGGTGTTCTTTTGATCCTATTAGTACCACAGTCAGGCAGCTAGACTATTTACAGTTAGTGCAGAGCGTCCTGCTCACAGTGTTCTGCTAAACCTACAAGTTAGTGGGGTGCGTCCTGCTCACAGTGTTCAGCTAGATCCGTTTCTGTTATCTTCTTACTGACAGGCAGGCTTGTCTTGTTACAGTAAATACAGCTACAGATGAGGAGGGAGGGGATGATGAGGTCACTGACTCAACGTGGGTGCCTGATAGGAGAGAGGAGGAGGAGGAGGAGGCGGCACATCACCAACGAGGCAGGATGCCCTCCAGGGGCCAGCCTAAGGGCAGCACATTGACTGCATCACACCCCAAAGCTCCACATGTGCAGGGCGCTGCAGTCTCTGCACGTTATTCAAAAAGTTCTTTGGTGTGGGCCTTTTTTGAGACGAGTGCATCAGATCGCAACGCTGCTATTTGCAACATATGTCTCAAGCGTATCTCGCGTGGCCAAAACATCTCCCGCTTGGGTACCACATGCTTGACCAGACATATGTTGACCTGCCATGCAGTTCGTTGGCAAGCGTATCTAAAAGACCCACACCAAAGAACAAAGAGGACCTCTCCTTGCTCCTCATCAGCTGAGATTTCCAACCCCACTAGACCTTCAGTCCTCTCTGAGACCTGCACTGAGAGGAATGAAGGTGTAGAATTAGGTGTGTCACAGCCAAGTACTTGTGGGCAATCTGATTTTGGTACACCGACATCAGATTGTACCAGGCAAATTTCCCTGCCCCAGCTGCTGCACCGCCGAAAGAAGTTTGCTCCCAGCCATCCACATGCCCAGCGGTTGAATGCTAGCTTGGCAAAATTGCTAGCACTTCAACTGCTGCCTTTTCAGTTGGTAGACTCTACCCCCTTCCGTGAGTTTGTGGAATGTGCGGTTCCTCAGTGGCAGGTACCCAAACGCCACTTTTTCTCACGGAAGGCGATTCCGGCTCTCTACCAGCATGTGGAAGGCAATGTCCATGCCTCGCTGGACAGGGCGGTCAGCGGTAAGGTGCATATTACCGCTGACTCATGGTCCAGCAGGCATGGACAGGGACGTTACCTAAGTTTCACGGCGCATTGGGTGACTCTGCTGGCAGCTGGGAAGGATGCAGGACAAGGTGCAGTAGTGTTGGAGGTTGTTCCGCCACCACGCCTCCAAAATGCTAATGATTGTGACACACCTCTCTCCTCCACCCCCTCCTCTTCTTCTTCCTCCATGGCCTCTTCCTCGGAACCAGCGGTGCTCCGTAGTTGTTCAAGGGGCTACGCAAGTACGCAGGCCAAAAGATGCCATGCGGTGCTTGAGCTGGTGTGCTTGGGGGACAGGAGCCACACTGGGGCAGAGGTTCTGTCAGCTCTGCAGGGGCAGGTTCAGAGGTGGTTGACGCCACGCCAACTTAAGGCAGGAATGGTGGTTTGCGACAATGGCACCAACCTCCTCTCTGCCATCCAACAGGGACAAATGACCCATGTGCCCTGTTTGGCTCACGTCCTTAACTTGGTGGTGCAGCGGTTCTTGGGCAGGTACCCGGGCTTACAGGATGTCCTGAGGCAGGCCAGGAAAGTCTGTGTGCATTTCCGCCGGTCATATAATGCCAGTGCTCGGCTGACGGACCTCCAAAAGGAGTTTAACCTGCCCAAGAACCGCCTAATCTGTGACATGCCCACCAGGTGGAACTCAACGTTGGCCATGCTGCAGCGGCTGCACACGCAGCAGAGGGCCATCAATGAGTACCTGTGCGACTATGGCACCAGGACAGGGTCAGGGGAGCTTGTTTTTTTTTTCCCATGCCAGTGGGCCATGATCAGGGATGCATGCACTGTCCTGTCACCATTTGAGGAGGCCACGAGGATGGTGAGCAGTGACAGTGCATGCATCAGTGACACTGTCCCCCTTGTCCACCTGTTGGAGCACACGCTGCGTGGAATAATGGACAGGGCACTTGAGGCAGAACAGAGGCAGGAAGAGGAGGACTTCCTTAGCTTTCAAGGCCCCCTTTATCCAGACAGTGTTCCTGCGTGCCCGCCGATCACACAGGAAGAGGACGAGGAGGAGGAGGAGGAGGAGGAAGATTGTGTCAGTATGGAGGTGGAGCCTGGCACTCAGCATCAGCAGCAGTCTTTAAGGGATCAGTCCCAAGAAACACATGGACTTGTACGTGGCTGGGAGGAGGTGGCTGCGGACCATGTCGTCCTTAGTGACCCAGAGGACTCCGGACCGAATGCCTCAGCAAACCTACGCTGCATGGCCTCCCTGATCCTGCAAAGCCTGCGTAAGGATCCTCGTATTCGTGGTATCAAGGAGAAGGACCAATACTGGCTGGCAACCCTCCTTGATCCACGTTACAAGGGTAAGGTTGCGGACCTTATCTTGCCATCGCAGAGGGAGCAGAGGATGAAACATCTTCGGGAGGCCTTGCAGAAAGGTCTGTGCAACGCGTTCCCAGAGACTGGGAGGTTACAAACTCCTGTTTCTGGACAACGTGTTGCTGAGGCTTCGGTCAGTCAAAGAAGGAGCGGTGGAGAAGGTGGCCGTCTGACCGATGCGTTCAGACAATTTTTTGGTCCGCAGCCCCAAGGTATGATCGGTTCCAGCAACCATCGCCAGCGTCTGTTTTACATGGTGCAGGAATACCTAGGGGCAAGATCAGACTTGGACACCTTTCCCACCGAAAATCCTCTGGGTTACTGGGTCTTGAGGATGAATCACTGGCCAGAGCTTGCACAGTATGCAATTGAGCTACTGGCCTGTCCTGCATCCAGCGTTCTTTCGGAACGCACATTCAGTGCTGCTGGAGGCATGGTAACCGATCACAGGGTGCATCTGTCCACTGACTCGGTCGATCGACTGACCTTCATAAAAATGAATCAGTCTTGGATCACCACCAGCTACCAAGCACCTGATGCTGATGTAACCGAATAATTTTTTTTGAAATCTCAGATCCCTTCAAAGACTGCCTATGCTGATACTGAGTGACTATCCCGGAGTAATTATCCTCTTCCTCCTCAATCATCACTCTGATAGCTTGTAAGAACATTTTTGGTTCTGGGCGCCACCACCAGTGCTTAAGGCACAATTTTTCAGCCCCTGTTTAACAGGGGCGTGTAATTACAATTTTTGATGTAATACTTTGCAGCAGGGCTCATTCCTGCATTCCAACTAGAGTTTCTGTGAGGGGTTGCAGTGTTGTGGCACCAGCACCAGTGCCTAAGGCCCATTTTTTCTGCCCCTGTTTAACAGGGGCGTGTAATTACAATTTTTGATGCAATACTTTGCAGCAGGGCTCGTTCCTGCGTTCCAACTAGAGTGTCTGTGAGGGGTTTCAGTGTTGTGGCACCAGCACCATTGCCTAAGGCCCATTTTCTCTGCCCCTGTTTAACAGGGGCGTGTAATTACAATTTTTGATGCAATACTTTGCAGCAGGGCTCGTTCCTGCGTTCCAACTAGAGTGTCTGTGAGGGGTTGCAGTGTTGTGGCACCAGCACCAGTGCCTAAGGCCCATTTTTTCTGCCCCTGTTTAACAGGGGCGTGTAATTACAATTTTTGATGCAATACTTTGCAGCAGGGCTCGTTCCTGCATTCCAACTAGAGTGTCTGTGAGGGGTTGCAGTGTTGTGGCACCAGCACCAGTGCCTAAGGCCCAATTTTTCAGCCCTTGTTTAACAGGGGCGTGTAATTACAATTTTTGATGCAATACTTTGCAGCAGGGCTCGTTCCTGCGTTCCAACTAGAGTGTCTGTGAGGGGTTGCAGTGTTGTGGCACCAGCACCAGTGCCTAAGGCCTAATTTTTCAGCTCCTGTTCAACAGGGGCATGTAATTACAATTCTTGATCTAATATTTCACAGCAGGGCCCTGTGAGGGCTTACAGTGTTGTGGCCACAGCAACACCTAAGGCCCAAATTTCTGCTGAGTATATAGGGCAGGACCCTACTTTCAAACAACTAACTTACAAACGACTCCTACTTGCAAACGGAAGGAGACAACAGGAAGTGAGATGAAATCTACCCCTAGGAAGGGAAATTCTCTCCTGTAAGAGTTAATATGGGAAAAACATTTCTCCTTTCCACTGATGCTTTCCAATCCATTGGGACAAAAAGTGAGGTGAAATCTTCTGAAGAGGAGTAAAGACAGCAAAACAAATGTCACAGGGGTGATAACCCTTCCCTATGTTTTCCAAAAAGCTTAAAAAAGATTTTTTGGCTGGAGCTAAACACGTTAAAAATGTACCCGTTCAAAATTACAAAGAGATTCTACTTAACAACAAACCTACAGTCCCTGTCTTGTTTGCACCGCCTGTATACTGCTGTTCAGAGTATATAGGGCCTGGTGGCCCCACACCTTTCCTTATTTTAATTTGGGTGTGGGGTTCCCCTTAATATCCATACAAGACCCAAAGGGCCTGGTAATGGACTGGGGGGTACCCATGCCGTTTGTCTCACTGATTTTCATCCATATTGCCAGGACCCGACATTACATTAAAGCCGCAAGCAGTTTTAAATGAGATTTTTTCCTTTAAAAATGACATTTGGTGCAGGGACTGTTCTAAACACGGGAAACACGCGTCACTTTACAGGCATACTAAAGACACCCCTCAGGTACGATATTTAAAGGAATATTTCACTTTTTTTTTTTTTTTACTTTAAGCATCATTAAAATCACTGCTCCCGAAAAAACGGCCGTTTTTAAAAGTTTTTTTTGCATTGATACATGTCCCCTGGGGTAGGACCCGGGTCCCCAAACCCTTTTTAGGACAATACCATGCAAATTAGTTTTTAAAATGAGCACTTTTGATTTCGAACGTTCGAGTCCCATAGACGTCAATGGGGTTCTAACGTTCGTGCGAACTTTCGGTCCGTTCGCAGGTTCTGGTGCGAACCGAACCGGGGGGGGTGTTCGGCTCATCCCTATAGGAGAGCATGGTGAACATGTAATGTGTATAGGAAAAAAGTACAAGGGGGCACTGCAGAGCAGCCTGTAGCACCAGGAATGTCGATTAGGACAATGTTTCTCAACTCCATTCCTCAAGTACCCCCAACAGGTCATGTTTTCAGGCTGTCCATTATTTTGCACAGGTGATTTGATCAGTTTCACTGCCTTAGTAATTACCACAGCCGTTTCATCTGAGGGAAATGCTGAAAACATGACCTGTTGGGGGTACTTGAAGACTGGAGTTGAGAAACATTGGATTAGGAGACAGGTACAAAAACAGACATGAACCCAGTGTAAAGTGATAAATATGCTGAAGGTAGAAATAAACAGATAAGTGATAAATTAAAAATAATTTGAGTTCAGAACAGGGAGAGCACTGAAGGTGCCAACACCCATAGCAGAGTAGTCCCAATGGTCACAAAGAAAATAAATAAGGAAGAAACTTCTCAGACCTGTAGCAGGTGTCATCAAAAAGGAGATCACAGGAGAAAGACGAGGCTGGACCCAGGGCTGGGGAGAAGGCTCCAGAATGGACAGCAAGCAGGAAGAAATGGTTGATTTTTATCCCTGATTTGTGTGTGGTGGCAATCATTGGATATCAAATATAAATATATATATGTATCATATATGTATCTATATATATATATATATATATATATATATATATATATATATATATATATATCTTGCACCATAGTGTGTTATTTTATTTAAAGGAAAAATGTGCTGGGAGAACAATGCAGGAGCTTTGACTGCTAACCTTCTTCTAAAAAAAGCTCACGGGCTGTCTCTGAGCCACGGACCCTGGACAAGCATACGGCAAATTACATCATACTGATGTCAGGACTTTGCAGGCCATTGGATCATGATGACAACCAGGCAACCAGACAGTTCGATTCTTAAGAAGGAGAGATCAGCAGGCAGGATCAGGATAAATTCACCTTTCGTAACATGTTACATGTTACCCCCATATTCAGGGTGTAAAATGTAACATGTTACTCTTGCAGCAGCCCCTGCATCTCCCGATCCCCTGTTGTGACAGAGAGCGGGGGGATCTTCTCCCTGCACCCGTTGTCACAATTTAGAAAAAGGCAGGGTCTGCCCACCCGGCCTTGTCATACATTTACAGAGCTCTGTGAATGGGAGAACTACAAGTATCAACAGCCTTTGCAGCTGTCGGCTTGAAGTCCTCAATGAGCTACCAGGGCGCTTATTGTGTGTTCCTGTCAGTGTGTATCTGCCTGCTCGTATGAGGTGTAAGCATTATACATAAAAATGTAACCTATAGTTCACGTACAGCTGGAGAGTACAGCCTAAAGCCCCATATACACAATCTGACTTTCCGAAGGGAAATGTTGGATGTCAGGCTGTTGGCGGAAAATCCGACCGTGTGTACGCTCCATCGGACAAAAGTTGGGCTTTCTGCCAACAAATGTTGGCTAGCATATCTTCAAATTTTCTGCCAACAAATGTGTGTTGTTGGATTTTCCAGTCATGTGTACACAAGTCCATCGGACAAAAGTCCAAAGTACAACCACGCATGGTCAGAAGCAAGGACGAGCCAGAAGCTGTCGGTCTTGTAAACTAGCGTTTGTAATGGAGAATTAACATTCATGACGTGGCAAATTATGAAATATCGAAATGCAGAGCACAATTCTCTTCTTTAATGGGATAATAATGAAGCTGCTTTGTTGGTTATACTGATGGAGTTATTGCAAACTAATTTTCAAAGGTTTTTTTTTCTGGTGATATCAAGAATAATATTATTATGCTTTTTTTTTTTTTTTTTTTTTTATTTGGGTAAGTTACCACAACACCATTATCCCATAGATTTTAAGATCAAAGATACAACTATGTTGGTGTCCCTTGTCAATTTTACATTGTATTTTTTTAAATGTAACTTCCTACTCCCAACTGTCATTTGACGTAAAACACATAGCCAAGTTTTATTCTCCACAATTTTTTTTATTGTGCATTAAAAAAAGAAAACAAATACAATTAGACATGCTATCTGCCAATAGAATTTAACAAAAAAGTGCATTCTATGCACCCAAAAATATAGAAAATATACCAAATCATCAATCATTATTCAACCAAAAAAATAATGTCAAAGCAATAACTCCAAGGCCAATAATAAATAACACGTTATCTCCTCCGATTCCGCAACATGGCTGGTTGACGAATGACCGTTTAGAAACTAACTAAAAAGCACAAAATGAAAAGCGCGAACTGAAAAGCGCTAAATGAAAAACGCGAAAAGAAAAGCGCGAATCAACACTCACCAAACTTCTACTAACATGGGATTAGCAGAAGGAGCCCAAAGGGTGGCGCTAAAGAGCTGAAAAACCATGTAGTACGTCTAGTACGTCACTACATTCGTAATTGTTGGCCAACATTTGTGTGACCGTGTGTATGCAAGACAAGTTTGAGCCAATGCCCTTCGGACAAAATTCCACAGTTTTGTTGGCTAACAATCCTATCGTGTGTACGAGGCATTAGGCTATCTTATAGCAAAACATAAAGCAGATCCAGCCACAAAAAATAATGATGTACAGTACCTCTTGTGGACAGCCAGTGGACTACACTGACCCCCTAAACATTTATAGAATTGTGTATGAAACTATGTTCAGTATTTCAATATAGAATTAAAAAATGTATGTAATTTATTTTCATATATAAATTATTGCATATAAAGAACTCATATTTACAACTTGCAGTCAGTAAGTGACCAACTCTAGACAACAGTTCCAAATGTCTGGAGACTAATTTAAATGTATAAACACACAGATTTAGCAGAGATGGATTAGTCAGTTTACACCATGGCCAAGAGGCAGAATGCTGGACTTTCCTATTAGAGAGCCTACCCTGTTCTACCAATGAAGTGTCCTGAATGTACCTCATTATTACTATTTATTAGTTAAATAAACATTGTGTGAAAATAATAAGAATATATCTAAAACATCAGTTTTTGAGCTTATAATAACATTGACTAAAACCATTATCTAATTCTATCTTTGCCAAATACTTGTAGATGGTTATGTAAATAAAGCCTCTTTTTCCTATCTTCATAGTGACTTTTATGCTGATCAATATGATTTTGTTGGTAATGCACTAAAGTTTTCATTTTTCTGTGTGCTATGTAATGTCTGGTTTTCAAGTGCTTGTGCATTGTAACAGTAATCATGCAGATGAGAATGCAGAGCACATAATCAGTCACTTTACTAATGTGTGTTGTCATTTGTCTGCATGAAAAGCCTATTGTACTGCTGTGATAAGAGATTTTTTGGGAAGCAAATTCCTGCCATGAAATGAATGTTTGTTCAGTTTTACTCTTTCACCCATAAGAGCAAAATAAAGTCACTGTTTGAAAAGATTTTATTACATATTATTTTTAAGTGGGCATTTTATCAAAACAACACTAAATTATGCCCTGGTAAAAGAATTGCAAAGATCAGGAACCTGACCTACCAAAAAATAAAATATTTCTTAAAGCCTAAGTTCAGTTCAATACTTTTTTTAAGTCAGCAAAAGAAACAGTATTTACATTGAAAAAAGTGTGCTATCATTTCCCGCAATGAAAAGCACTCTATGAATGGAGGAGGCTGACCTTTTATTCATTCATCTGTCCTCCATTCATATAGAGCTTTTTACTGTGGGAGTCAATTGTATAGCTTCTATGAATGGAGCAGGAGGGTGGAACGGACAGGCATAGTTGCCACTTTTGATGAGTACCTGTGACAGGTCTAATGACTCATATTAGCCCTGAAGTAATGGAAGATCACAGCTGTGGGGGTATCAGGGAGCATAGCAGCCTCCAGCACAAAGAACACTTTTCTTTAAACATAAGTACCGTCCCTGGTGCTGATTTTAACTAAGCTTAAAGTATAACTAAAGACAAAACCTTTTTTTTTTTTTTTTTTCTTTTTTTTTTTTTTTGGGTAGGGTGGAGAGGGATCAGAACATCTGTCAGTTTTTATTGCTGTCTGTGCCCCCGTTAGGGAGATTCACCCTCTCTATTTATTCTATATACTATTATCATTGAAAGTGAAAGTAAAAGAAAATCCCAAATTTTGAGTTGTCCCCAGAAAAGTAATAGAGGGGAAATCGTCCAACGGGGACGCCAGTTCTGGTTACCTGGAGGTCCCCAAGAGATTCTCCTAATTTGCAGGAATTTCCTCTCACTTCCTGTTTTGGCTACAGGAAGTGAAGGTAAATCTCCTCAATGGGACACAGATGGCAAAACTAAACCTTACATTTCCTATAACCCTCCCTAAAGCCTCGAACACATGATCGAATTGTTGGCCCATCAGACTTTTGTCTGAAGGGCGTGTGCCAGGAACTTGTCTTGCATACTAACGGCACACAATTGTCAGCCAACAAACACGAACGTAGTGACGTACTATGTGGAATTTCAACTCTTGAGCGCCACCCTTTGGGCACCTTCTGCTAATGTCGTGTTTGGTGTGCATTGATTCTGAGCATGCGTTTTTGTATTTTGGACTTTTGTGTGATGGACTTGTGTACACACAATACAAAAATCTGACTACAGACCGCTGTCCGCTGAAAATTTACTAGCCTGCCATCCAACATTTGTTGATGGAAAGTTGAATAATTGTCTGAAGGAGTTTACTAACGGTCGGATTTTAGGCAAACAGTCTGTCATCACACAATTCCCTGCCGAAAATCCGATCGTGGGTGGGTAGAGGCTTTACTCTACCCAAAATGAAAAAAAAAAAAAAGTTTTGCCTAAAGTTCTACTTTAAGCTTTAAACAGAGAAAATAGCAGCTGCCATTGCTGAGTTCTCCAACAGTGGTTGCCTGGTTGTCATGCTGTCTTTCTGTCTTTAGAATTTTGAGTTACTGACCTGAACAGGTACACAGATAAAAGCTTCTGACTTTTTCATGACTCTCTCGATTTACATACCTATTCCAGGTCACTGATTTTGAAAGTATTGAAACAAAGGGGTCCAGCATAACAAAGCATATGGAAACAAAGCAGGTCAAGATAACTCCAAATGCCATTTCGCAGTGTTTAACTACAAGTTCCCCCATCATTGATAATTATAGATGGACATAGAACTGCATTAGTGAGGTCTTTCTATAATTTCAAGCTCATCTCTCTCATGAGGAGTCATTCTCCGCTTACTGTAGAAGACGTATCATATTCATGTCATATTGCTGTATTTAGAGGCAAACAATAATCCTACAGGGTTAGTGAGAGTCCCACATGAAGACTGCAGTGGGTAAAGCTGGAATTTTGCTGCAGAGATCTAGCCTTCATTTAGTTTGAAGAAGCCACTGTGTGCTTCAATCAGCTCATTGTCAGGTTTGGGTAGATTTAGCGCTGCCTTCCAGGAGACTTTCAAGTAATAAAGCTTGCATTTTGAGGTAGTAAAATAGATCATCTATCAGTGTCCCTGGTGCAACAGAAAGATAAGGGGCCTTTGATCTTGGAAAGGATATATTTCACCTTTCCATTTTTCTACATCCATTTCATTTTTATAGTTGAGGGCCAGACAAAATTATTATGAATTTTTTTCTTTTTGGGATGAAAAATAAAATATTCCACCTGGTGCCTATTCATTGCAGTATACATATGGTTGAAGCTTCAACCATATGTTTGCTACCATGAAGGCACCAGAAAAAGTGTTATTTGTCATTGTTTGTGTCCCTGTTGAAAAGAATACCCCTAACTTCCTGCCCTGGTAGTACGGCAAAAAGTGCAGGGAGACAGACTGCAATAAAACCCTGACAACAGTGCAAAACAAAAATGCTTCTATGGACAGCAACATATGCTCTAGACAGCACACTTTTCAAACATGATGTCTTTAACTCTAGGGTATTCAGTATTACTTATTAGCTCCCAAACAGAACTGAAAATGTCTTTAAAAAAATTAAAAAAAGGTTAGACTTTGACATGCAATAACTACATTTTACAAGAATATTATGAGCCTTAAATAGTACTCTTTGTCCCAGGGCAATGTTTGTCTTTGGCTGTAGCTAAGATTAGAATCACTTGTTCATAAGATAATTTACTCGTTGTCGAAAAGGTTGAAAATGGCATCTTTGCATCACATTGAAACAGTTTGAGAAAGGTCTGTTCGTGTTAGATCTTGGTACTGAGCAAATTTCATAGCTCCAATCTAATATGGCTCTGGGTTGACTTACCCTTAAAGTGGAAGTCCATGCAAAAACTAAAATCCCTGCATCTATAGCCACCAACATTTTGACACTAACCTCTCTAGCCCTGAAAAGAAAAAAAAATTGTATACATACCTTTTCTACAGGCGATTCGACTCAATCTCCACTAGCGGAAGCTCTGATCCCATGCTGAGCTGTCAGCCACGGCTTCGCTGTGTGGGTGGGTGCAGAGGACACGTCCGTCAACGGAAGCCCCATAGTAAGTATATGGGTGATGTCACTTCCCATTTATTTCACAGCCGTTTTCGGACATGTGCTCAGCAGAGCTTCTGCCGCTGGAGATTGGGTCGGATTGGCTTCAGAAAAGGTATGTATACTGATTTTTTTTTCTTTTCAGGGCTAGAGAGGTTAGTGTTAGAATGTTAGTGGCTATAGATGCAGGGAGTTTAGTTTTTGCATGGACTTCCTCTTTAAAGTAAATAAACAATGCTATTCATGCATTTATACTGTCCCATAGTGCTCACTGACCTTATGCAGGTTTGTAGCTTGTGCAGACCTGAAGGCACTCACATGTGTAATATTAACAGGTTGACACTTGCACAGAAATGTTATAGTTTGCCAGTTGGGCCAGGTGCTATGTAATCCTATGCAGTATGGACTACAATTGCAACGAACAGCTATTCCTTGCCCTGTCTATATATCATATTGTCCCTCTAGTGCCCAGCGTTACTAGACTGACATCAAATTTGTGAGCCCAACCAAAGGGGTTGTGGGACTAGTAGTTCCATCAGATGACCATTCGCCTGAATAACTATACACCTGGACTTCATATCCCAGGGATCCTTGCTATCACCAGAGAGATTGCTGGGAAGAGCTATAAAAGAGACCAGAGATCCGCCCCACGCTCTCCTCCCCCTGGGCCTCGTGTGTGAAGGATCTCTCCGTGCAAGGAGGGTGAGGTCGCAGCCTACCATGCGGTCTACAGTTTTCCGACCTGACCGAGGGGTCCAGCGCTGCCTGCTGTTCATCGGACAACTGACCAGCACCACCTCTACAGTGCAGCAACCCACACTTCGTGCTTCACAACGGGTGATCATCACAAGCAGGTCCACAGCCAGGACGTTGATCCGGGATATGCTAGCTGGAAGGCATTGAATCGTTCTGATCGTTGGTGAGAGCCACTGCCCATCTTTGCAAACCTTTTCTTTGTTGTTTCACTGGGACACTGTGCACAGACAGCTTTACTTTGGGAACACTTCACTGCACCTTTTGAACACTGTACATAAGCATCTTTAGCTATAGTCATCACCAGATATACTACCACTCTGTTAATACGTCTTATTGGATACAATTAATGAGCTCCAACTGCTAGTGAAGACCATCAGATCTGCAACGGGACATTCTGTCATTGCTCCTTAAAGAGCCCTCATACTATCCTTGTTTAGCTCCATCTCTCATTAGGATCAAAGGTTAAACAGGCTGGCCTGGGTTTCTCTTTCTAGAACTATTGTCAGAATTGATACATAACCTCTGCTTATCCTTTCAGGTTATGTTCTAGTGGTGCTCCATTGTACATATGTGTATATAATAATCTGTTGTGGCCAACTGTGTTAACTGGCATTTTCTTGAGGAGTCATTCAACTGAGTTTGTGCTGCTATCCCAAGCTCAATTGACCAGAATATAAACATATTGAGTGTTGTCTTATTACTTAAAGGTGTTGCAATGATGTTTGAACCCAAAGTGTCAGGTGAGTTGGAATTTTTTACAGGGTCATGGCGATGCCGATGAGCAGGTGGATCCAAACAGTCCCCAAGGGGGCCATGCTACATACAGCTTCTCCCTTTTCCAATGGCTGGTACCTGTTCAGGCACTTATACTCCTTGTACTGAAAAAATTTACCGTATTTATCGGCGTATAACACGCACCGACGTATAACACGCACCCCAAGTTTAGGAGGGCATTTTAAGGAAAAAAACTTTTAGGAGGGAAGTTTAAGGAAAAAAACTTTTAAATGCCCATCAATGCAGCCTCATCAGTGTTCATCTGTAGCCTTGTCCAGCACTGCAGAATGATCAATGTCCATTTGCAGCTTGCCCAGTGCCGTTTGCAGCCTTGCTAAGTGCCATTTTCAGCCTTGCCCATTGTCCTAAGCAGCCTTGCCCTTAGTCATATGCAGCCTTGCCCAGTGCAGCCTTGCCCAATGCAGCCTTGCCCAGTGCAGCCTTGCCCAATGCAGCCTTGCCCAGTGCAGTCTTGCCCAGTGCAGCCTTGCCCAATGCAGCCTTGCCCAGTGCAATCTTGCCCAGTGCAGCCTTGCCCAATGCAGCCTTGCCCAATGCCATTTAAATCTGCCGCTCGTCACGCCGCCCCACCTCCCTGTTGAGGATGAGAAGCGAGTGAAAAAGATTGAGCCGAGTATACTGTGTACTCGGCTCGGCTCCGCTCGCAGTCCCGCCCAGTCCTGCCAAAGGAGCTGGGCGGGACTGAGAGCGGAGTTGAGCCGAGTACACAGTGTACTCGGCTCGGTCTTTTTCGGAAGCGCTAGCTTCTCATCCTCAGCAGGGAGGCGGGGCGGCGTGACGGCGTGACTGCGAGTGGAGCCGAGCACTCAGCTCGGTCTTTTCCATCGGCGCTCGTTTTTTTCCATCGGCGCTCTTTTTTTTTTTGGCTGTTTTTTGGCACACAGAGAGTGGGGATCGGCGTATAACACGCACCCACGATTTTCCCCTGATTTTAAGGGGAAAAAAGTGCGTGTTATACGCCGATAAGTACGGTAATTTAGGGTCAATTTACACTAATGAGCTGTGGTAATGTCATGGTACACAACAAGCGGTAACACAATTTGTATGTGTTGCAGTGCCACTCATGGCACCGTAATGCACTAAGTCAAAGCATATGTTTTCAGCATGCTACAACACACCATAATGTGTTGTGGTGCATTGCAGTACAATTTTGTCACATGTACGATTTAAAGACAATTTTGATGCACTGGTAGCCTGTTATTTTCAATAGGCTGCCTTAATGCAATGCATGTTATAATGTGCATTAGCACATTTGTGTCAATGCAGTGCAAAAGCTTACATGAACCTGAATTATGTTTTAATGTAGAACAAAAAGCAAACCTTTTTCTCATTTTTGGATAGAGTAAGGCAGCATTATAACCCCGTCAGTATTTTTTTGCCATCTCTCCCCACTGAGGAGGTTTTCCTTCACTTCCTGTTCCATATCCAGAACAGGATGTGAGAGGAAATTCCTCCAAAGTGAGGGAATGAGGGAATTGCTGGTTATCACCAGAGTAGTCAGAACTAGTGTCCTTATTGGAAGATTTCCCCTCTATTACTGTTCTGGTGACAACCCACAATTAGTAAATTACTTTCACTTTCACCCCTGGTGATAACAGCAAACAGAACAAATAGAGAGGGTAATCTCCCTAGCAGGGGCACAGACAGCAATACAAACCTTACAGGTGTTCTAATACCTCGCAACTCTATCCAAATGTAAAAATATAAAAAATACAGTTTTGCCTCTAGTTATACTTCAATTTTAAAGATACTACAATATTGTTAAAGATACTATATACTGTATATATGCATATATAGAACATATATATATATATATATATATATATATATATATATATATATATATATATATATATATATATATGTACATATATAGGCTGTATACACAGTATATGTTTTTAAATGCGTTTGCATTTGTAAGCTATTTTTTTACCAGAGAATCTAGTGCAATTAAAGTATTTTTTATACTGACATAATTATTAATATGTTATTGTCACCTACTCTGTGGTTGTCTGGAACATTATTCTTAATAAAATGCGTATAAAAATAGCTATGTGTCCCTGGAATTTATTCTTAATTGTTGGAAATTTTGTTTAACAGACAATGGCTAGTTCAGTTGCTCAGTCTTGTTTTAATATATCTTTTTTTTTTTTTTTTTAACCTTTTCCAGGCCAACATCTACATATGCTGTGTAGTCTGGGTTTGATGGCTGGCTTGAAGAAGACCAGACCTCTAATAAATTGTAGAGTCATTACCCTTTATGCATACTTGTTCTAATAGGTGTCACAGATTCCTGCCTCCTAATAAGGAAAGGAAGTGGGAAAACATATAAATTCTCCCAAGGGAGTCAAACAGCCTAAAGCCATATTTGACAGCTGTTTGGGTTGCCAGGAGCAGCAGCAAGCAAACAAGGTTACTAATGTGATTCAGTGCCAATGCATTTGGCACACTCTTCTTAGTGTTTTTTTTTTTTTTTACTTCTAACCACGCCAGTGTAATAATATGAAACTAGCATGAAGCCAACAAAAGATTTATTAAATAATATGATTACTAAGCATGACATGAATGTGTTCCAGGATTTGGATTCTAATGAATCTGCCTCATTTCAAGATAATGTACACATGTTCTGTCGAGAAGCTTGTTTGTTTGAGCAATACTGCTTTAATAGGTTACATTAACCATAGCAATCTTGAGAAACTTTGCGCATTTTGTTAAGACTATCCGCTTGTACACTAAAATAGCCATAATTAGTTATACATGAGGAGTAATGTGAATGTATTTGTATAACTTAATAACTTAATCATTTTTTCAGGTGAAAGTATAACATGGAGAAGGAAGTATTCAAACCTCTGGATATAAAATTACACTAATTTCGAATGTACAGTCTTATCGCTGTCTGCAGTAAAAATTTACCTTAGGGCTTATGTACACTGCAGCTTTTACAGGCATTTGAGCTTTTATTTCTCTGCTTAAAAGCTTGAAGAAGAAGCTTGTGCCTTTTTGTGCTCTTTTGCGCATTTTTATTGAGCTTCTTCAAACGTATTTGAGCTTTTTTGAGCTTTATTGAGCATATCCCCTCAGCTCATTTTATCTTTTTTTTTTTTTTTGTGTGTGTGAATTTTCGAGCTTCTTTTGAGCCTTTTCACAGTTATTCGCACGTTTGTGGGCACTTAGGTGTCTTTTCTGCTCGAAAGCTGCTTTCACAAATGTGAGTTTGGTGGGGTTTTTCTGCCTGTAAGAGCATATTTCTGTAAACTCTCTGAAAAAGCCATAGTGTGCATGGTCACCTTGGCTAACATGGAGGGGAGTTTCAAGGCAGAAAAAAATAAGAGCTCAAAAAAGCTCAAAAGCCTATAGGAACTGCTTCTTTGAGCTTCTTCAAGATGCAGTGAGCATGAGCCATTATACATAATAGAAATGTATCTTTTTTTATTTATGCTCCTTGAGGATTTATGTTTTCACAAAATGTAAAGTTTTTTCTTTCCAATGAATATTAAGCTCTGGAAGAGTTTACTCATTAAACAGGGAAAACGTCCAAACCAATTTTTTTTTCCATTTTTAAAATGTTTTTTGTTATTCAGTAATTGTACTGGATAATTACAGGATTAAACTGAGGGATACTGACCTCGTCAGGCTGCAGTTATGCCACATATGTCATATACTGGTTGAAGGCCTATTTTGTGAATTTAAAAAATCCTGTTTTCAGACCACGTATTTCAACATAGATCTTCCCATAAGACACACTGCATTCAAACTTGCTGCCCTTGAAGTCTGCATGTGGGTGCCTATGTATTGTTTAAGGCAACCCAAGCACAGATTGCAAATGCAGTCCTGCAGTACCATGTGGTTTTTGCGCAGACCAGTGCACTACTCTTTGCGTGGTCTGGTGCCCTTTGCATCACATTCAAATGAATGGGCCGTCAAAACACACACCATGGGAATTCGTGAGAATCACACAGGAACCCAAGCATTCCCAATAAAATCCTGTGACAACCAGTCCTACATTATTATGAAAGTCTTAACTACATTTCCAGTGGGGGTATTAGGGGACATTATAGATTCTTTTTTTTTTTTTTTTTTTTGGAGCCTATGAAAAATGATTTACAAAAATGCACAAGTGCAGTAACTTAGCCCTATTAATAAGTACAAAAAGCGTGTCGGAGATGGTGCCACTGTCGCAGCTGCTGCTATTATCCCCATAGCACCTGAAAATGCAGCCTTTTCTAGTAGCTGGCTTTTAGCTAGGTATGAATTTTGCAGTAAGCAGCAGCCATACACACCTCTTGTACTTATTAATAGGGCTAAGTTGCTGTACTTATGCATTTTTGAAAATAACTATTTTTTACAGGATCCAAAAAAAAAAGCTATTATGTTCCCACTGGACATGTGGTCAGTAGTTACCAATAGCTGTTCTAAAGTAGTTACCAATAGTGATAATAAAAAAAATTCTGAAGTTCAGCTTGACTATAAAAAATGAGTCTGCCCAAAAATCTAAATTGTATCAATTGGAGCTGAATGGGTTCTGAAGCTGAAGGAATTGGGGGGTGATCTGCATTGTGAAGCTGCATGCATTACGGCTGATCTGAGGTCCAAAGGTGCAGAGTTTGGGGCTCATTTGAGACCTGAAGATGAAGAAATCAGGGCTTATCTGAGGTATTGGGCCTGATGTAAGATCTGAAGGTGCAGAAATTAGTCCTTATCTGTGGTGTTAAGGTGCATGCAATGAGGCTCATATGAGATCTGGAGGTGCAGAAATTGGAACTGATCTGAGTTCTGAGGTGCTGAAATTGGGTTTAATTTGAGGTGTCTTCGAAGGTGCAGAAGTTGGGCCTGATCTTGTCAGGGCTGGGCTCAGCCCTTCTTTCTCTGAGCTGGCCGCTCAGCTGTCGGCTAATTGCCAGCTCCTATCTCTCCACAGTGACTCACCTGTTTATGATATCCTGCTCGTCAGTCCTGCCTACTGTCCAGCCCAGATGATCTCTGCCTTCGCCTTGGTCACATCTCTAGAGACGCTCTCCTGTGTTCCTGTTAAAGACTTGCTTGCCTGACATTCCTTCTGGCTCCAGATCCTGCTTGCTGTTCTACTACGCTGGCTCCCTGACATTTTGGCTTGTCTGACTATCCTTTCCAGTTCCTGAACTCTGGCTATGTTTTGACTATGTTTACTCTGTTTGCCTTTTTTTTATTATTATTAAACAAGTGAGATTTAACTGTACTTCTGTCTCAGTCTGATTCGTGGTTTCTGACAGTAGGCGAGGCCATGAATTCAGAAGATGCAGTTGATCCACTTGTTGGTAATATTTTTTCCAGATTGGATGAGCAGGATCACTGCATGGATTAGTTTGCCATGGCGTTACAAATGCTCCTGAGTCACACGGTTCACCTGGATACTCCCACTGTGGCTGCTTTCCGGTACAACCTGTGTTGTAGGCCATCCCTGCTGCTGCTCCAGTCTCTGTGCAGGAACCCATGTCGAGTATTACCTCTATAAGAGATATGTCTGGTTTCGCTTCGCTTCCCCAGCGATTTGTGGAGTGATCCAGTCCAATGTAGAGGGTTTCTCAACCAGGTTGAGATATACTTTGAGATGCTGCCCCAGGTGTTTCCCATGGACAGAAGCAAAGTAGGTTTTGTGATATTTTTGCTTTCTGAGAGAGACTTGGCCTGGGCAAACCCTCTATGGGAGATGCAAAAACCTGTTGTCTTGAGTTCCCCTGAGTTTGTGGCTTACTTTAAAAGATTTGACGTTCCCGCATGCCAAGTGCCTCATGTCCATCAAACAGTGTACGAGAACTGTTGCTGATTACGCCATTGAATTCCGTACTCTGGCAGCAGAGGTTGCTTGGAACAATGATGCCTTCATGGCTGCTTTTTCTCATGGTCTCTCGGATATCATTAAGGTTGAGATAGCAGCCCATGATATACCCACTGAGCTGGAGAAGTTGATCACGTTTGCCATCCTCATTGACTCCAAACTCAGAGAAAGACTCTCTTTTAAGGAGTGCTTGCCGAAGCCTCCTGTATATTTATCTCTGAGCTTTGCAGTCCCACCCTTGCCTCCCTCACCTCCAATGCCTCCTGGTATTGAGTAGGTCAGTGAAGATGAACCCATGCACGTGGGCTTCACGCATCTCTCTCTGCGGATGAACGAACCCTTAGGAGGAGGGAGAGATTGTGCCTTTTCTTGTGGCCAGGCAGGTCACTTTTTGAAGTCTTGTCCTACCCATCCAGGGAACACCCGAACTTTGAGGTCCTGTTACGGACAGACCTTAGGTGGCTTTGTTTTGTCCCCGGTTATCCAGAAGGATAAGCCCCTGGTTTTGGTTACCCTTTATTGGGTTGAGTGGTCCATCGAGTTACACGCTCTAATCGACTCTGGGGCTGCAGGCCTGTTCATTGATTCTGCCTTTGTAACACTTGATTCTGCTGCAGCTGCGTGACACTCCACTTGCCATTGAGGCTGCTGACGAGAGACCTCTACAGCCTGCCCATGTGACTCATGAGACTGTTCCGTTGTCCATGACCGTAGGGGCTCTTCACCATGTGATAATCAAATTCCAAATTATTTCCTCATCTTTATTTTAATGGGCAAAATCTTTTATTGAACCAAAAGAGAAAAGATTACATACAACAGGTCTTAATGACAGTCATCAAGCAAAATACATGTAGTTACCTATTATAGATAAACAACGACATCTTTATAGATACATATATTAATCCAAGACAATGTCATCAATAACATATAAAGTAAAATATAGCAATATAGTATTCAGATAGAGATGAGTTGGCTTCACTAGCAGTCAGTGTATTTATTATACGGGTTATCCGCAAAAAGGGGAAGAGAGAAATCAGATACTTTGGGTCAACTGTATTTAAATTAGACAAGCAGAGGGGGTGTCTATACTACACAACATACTTAAATTTTGAATCATACGCATGTTTCGGGCGTTTTTAGCCACCGATCCCAAATCCTATCGTATTTAGATGGACCTCTGTGGGAATATATTATTTTCTTGTATGGCAGATTATTATTCATTTCTATTAGCCAGTGTAAGAATTCTGGAGGAGTGGGTCTCATTCAGTTCCTAGCTATGACTTTTCGAGTGGAGAAAAGTGTATCGTGCAAAAATGTTTTGGTGAATTTGTCTAGGGCTGGGTCCGGAAAAATTCCAAGGAGACATAGCTTTGGCTGAAGTGTGACGGGGGAACCCATTTTATCATGTAGGAACTGTATCACCTGTGTCCAGTAGGCTTGGATTTTAGGGCATTGCCACAAAAGATGGAAATAAGTACCAGGCACTTGACCACACATTTGGCAGTTAGTAGATTGATCGCTCCTATACCTGGAGATTCTGAGGGGTGTGAGATATGCTCTATGTGTTATAAATATTTGTGTTAAACGATCCCATAGTTTAGGAGATACTAGCTTACACGTATCTAGAGCGTCGCTCCACTCAGTATCCTCTATAGAGCCTACCTCTCCCTCCCACCTGGATTTCAATGCATAAGCTGATGTAGTTGCCTGCGGGAGTGTTAACATAGTGTAGAATTGGGAGATCAATTTCTTAGGGTCGGGGCATTTTACGGACGCCAATAGGGGGTTATCATTCAGGACAATGTCATCTGAGGGGAACTGTGCATTAAAGGCATGTCGTAATTGTATATATCTATAAAACATTTGATTTGGTAACTGGAAGTCAGTTTTTAAACTATAGAAAGACTTCAATTTTCCATTATAAATGATTTGAGACAGTTATACTATTCCCCTTGAACTCCATACTCTGTTGTCTTGAATAAGATTGAACTCTGGCAAGGACGGATTCTGCCAGAGGTGAGTGCAGCTATGAGGCGACATAATATGTAGTCTGTCAGAGGCCATCCCCCACGCCTTCCTATACTGGTATAAAAGAGATCGGCGGTCATTCTTTTGGCTCTCATTTCCTCCCCCACCCATTATCAATACTAAGGGGTCTAGGGTTGGCCGAGTCCATTTTGGACAAAGAGAGTGGAGAAATCTATCTTTATCTACTTTATCGATATGAAATATTTGTGAAAGTTGGGCCGCTAGGTAGTAAGCATTGAAGTCAGGTAATGCCATTCCAGCAAGATCCGTTGGGTGTTTCAATTTATGCCAGATTATGCCAGGGGAGTTTGTGCCTGTTATTGCCCCATATAAATGGTTTAAGATGGGCCTCGAATATTTTGAAATGCTTAAGCACCAGATACACTGGTGAATGCCAGAGCATGTAAAGGACTTTCGGTAACAGAACCATTTTTATAAGATTAATACGGCCCATCACTCCCAGTGGGAGACGGGCCCATGCCTGTATCTTCTGTCTAAGCATTTCCTGCAGTGGCGTGATATTAAGTAAGGTGTAGTCTGTCGGGTTTCGGGTAGTTCGTATTCCTAAGTATTTTATGATGTCTACTCTCTGTAAGGGGAGTAATGCCCTATCTCTAGATTGGGGAAAGATATCTAAAGGGAGTATCTGGGATTTGTCCCAATTTATCCGGAGTCCGGAGAATGCGCCAAAGCGCTCTATAAGGGCCAAAGCCAATGGAAGGGAGTCTCCCGAGTCGTCCAAATATAGTAGAGTATCATCAGCATATGTGCTTATTTTTTCCATAATCTCCCCCCTCTGCAGACCCACTATTCTCGGGTGTTACCGGATGGCTATTGCAAGTGGCTCTGCCGCCAATGCGTAGAGCAATGGCGACAGAGGACACCCCTGCCTCATACCTCTAGAGAAAGGAAATTGTTCCGAAGGCCACCCATTAGCCAGAACCCTCGCCACTGGATCTTGGTATAGGAGTTGGATCCATTTTATGAATCTAGGACCGAGCCCGAATTTGTCCAGACAGGTCCATAAATACCTCCATTCGACTGAGTCGAATGTCTTGGCAGTGTCCAAGGCGACGACTATTCTGAACCCCGGATTGTCATGTGCTGTCTGTAAGTTAATAAACAGTCTTCGAAGGTTAAAAGACGTGTTTCTCCCTGGCATAAAACCAGCTTGATCCCCATGAACCAGTGACAGGATAACTGTATTTAGATGGATAGCGAGAATCTTAGCAAGAATCTTAACGTCTACCTGAAGTAGGGAAATTGGAGGATAAGATTCTGGGAGATGTGGATCTTTACCAGGTTTGGGAATTAATACTATGGTAGCTTCCCTCATGGATGCTGGGAGGTCTGAACTTTCAAATATGGAGTTATATAATACGAGTAATCTAGGGATCAGCTGGTCTGAGTATGTGGAATAAAATTTCACTGGCAGGCCGTCCGAGCCCGGGGCCTTAGATCTAGGCAATGCAGCAATCGCTCTGGAGATTTCGTCCCCCGTCAGAGGAGCCTCCAGTTCTCTAGTTTGTTCCTCTGTCAATTTAGGAATTGATATGTGAGCGAAAAAGGACTCTATCAAGGTGATGTCATTTGGAGCCATGGTGCTATACAGGGAAGCAAAGAAATCTCTGAATAGAGACGTCACCTCAGCTGGCTCGGTTACCAGGGTATCGCCATGGGATCTCAGTGAAATCACTACCGGAGGTCTCTCTTCACAATGTACCATATACGCAAGCAATTTCCCGGCCCTTTCACCATATTCAAACGTTTTTTGTCTATGGAAAAAGAGTTTACGTTTGGATTTTTCAAAATGCAGTTGATCCAACTCTCTAGAATATAATTTAAGGGTATCAACTTTACTTGCGGTGGGATCTTCCATAAAGGCCTTCTCTGCCGAAAGTAGATGTTTAGTGGCTATGTCTATAGTTATCTCAGAGGCGCGTTTCAGTTTATTAATGCACATGGTGAGTATCATACGTGCATGCTTTTTAAATGTTTCCCAAACCATTTGCGGTGATGCGGACTTCCCATTAATCTCAAAAAATCGTTCTCACTCATTAGCAAGATCATCATCCTCTGGAAACAAGGTTAACCAGAAGGGGTTCAATCTCCATGAGGCTGGGGGTCTGGCATGAAGCAGGGAGAGCATGGCCCAGTACAGGCAGTGGTCAGAGAGTGATCTAGGGGAAAATCCCGCATCTAGCAATCTTGGGAGTAGAGATTTGGATAGGAGAATAAGGTCTATGCAAGAAATAGAGTGATGTGAGGTGGAGAAACATGAGTAGGCCCGTGTCGTGGGATGTTTATGCCTCCATGTATCCACCAGGTTAAAGTCATTAAGAAGCCTTGCAAACCTTGTCTGTCGGTGTGGTGAGGTGGGAGAGGAGGATCCAGCTAGTCGGTCCAGTGTTGGATCTAACACATTATTAAAATCACCCAGCCATATCGCTGGAATACTAGGATGCCTAGCCATGAAACCAAACCCCTCAGTCAAAATGGAGAATTGAAACGGTGGTGGTACATAGAATGCTAATAGTAAAAGCGGGTCTCTGTGTATTTTAACTCTAAGGAAGACATATCTACCCGCTGGGTCTATCTCCGAACCCTGGAGCTCAAAATGCGTAGTCTTAGCTATTAAGATCGATACCCCTCTGGAGTGAGTGGTATGGATGGAATGGTATGCCCATCCCATCCATGGGCGTTTATGTACCCTTTGCAGGGAATCATCTGCATGGGTTTCCACAAGTACCGCCACGTCTGCTCTTTGTTTTTTAAGTTGAGCAAAAACAGCTGACCTTTTGATGGTATCTCTAACCCCACGTACATTCCATATTAATAGTTTCAATGTGGCCATGGGGCTAGGCAATTAGAATATGAGGCTCCAGAGTTAAGATCACCCCTAGAATCAAGCAATGGTGTATACAGTCTCCAATAGAAGATTGTAAGAAGCATTATCATTATATTGCTATGATGCCAAAAAGAACAAATCTGTGCACAGTAAAAGACCTTTCCTTGTAACATCATTGACCATTGACCTGCCCTGCACTGTCCCCAACTGGTGCGGGCTTTTACCCCTAACTGCCAACATGGCATAAACATTGCCCAACCTGAGAAGAAAACCTTGAAGGTTAAGAAAACATAGGAGCAGGCCATTAAGAGCAGAGAAGTTAACACTTCAATAGTGACTACGAGCATAACCACTGCAACAATAAGCTGTGTACGTCTTCTCAGGTTGGAAACTGTGGTCGGTGGGGCGGCTTTGCGCTGCATAACGTAACACTTAGTAGGACTGTGTTCACCGTAGTAGTGAGTTCATAGGCATGTTGCTTCCCTCGGCCGAGAGAAAGCATCAAGTAAACAGCTTAAGGAGCATATATATATCATATTCATACCCCAAAAAGGGGGGGGAGTACACATGTTTAGGGATTGTTCCTTTGGGAGGCCCTGAGTAGTGATTCAAGGGAATGATAAAGTGTGGTGATAGTAACATCAATCAGCCTGTGTCTGCTATGTCCAAATTTGCATGTGAACTGTTCCAGGCATAGTAACTGGTAGAAAGTAGCCTCTTTCAACACAGGGGCAAACAGTATCAGAGAGCAATGTCCAGATGCAGTCCGTTGCCCCATTGTTTCCCTTATAAAGAGATGTGCACATATGTACAACAAACGCACATGAAAGGAGGAACAAATTTGAGGTGAAGGGGGAAAAGACAGGGTCACTTATCTGCGTTCTTCCCTCTGCTCAAGGCATGTGATGACTGCTTCAGGATCCTCAAAAAAGTAAGCACGGTCACCCCCTCCACTCGCAGACGAGCTGGGAAAAGTATTGCATATTTTATATGCTTGATACGGAGTCATCGTTTAGCTTCCATGAAGGTTTTGCGCCTACGTTGCACTTCTGCCGAAAAATCCGGGAAAACAGCAACTGTCTTACTGCTGAAGGGAATGTTGCCTTTTTCTCTGCTGAGGCAAAGTATGGCATCCGGTCTTTAAAATTAAGGAATTTTGCAATAAATGTGCGAGGGGGAGCCCCAGTCGGCGGTGTTCTGCCCGACATGCGGTGTGCCCGCTCCACAACAAATGTGGGGGAGAATGCCTCTCTGCCAAAAGTATCACAAAGCAATGTTTCAAGGAATGTGGTGGGATCCCCCCCTTCCACCCCCTCAGGGAGGCCTATAAACCTGAGATTGCAGCATCTGAGTCTGTTCTCTAAATCATCTTGCTTTTGCAGGATTTGATCAACTTGAAGCTGCATAGCGTCAGTGGAATTTTGGAGGGGGGGAGGGAGTCCTCCACTATGCCCAGACGTGTCTCAGCCTCAGTAACTCTATCTCTCAGTTTCTGAAAGTCCTGCCTCACCAGGGATATGTCCACCTTCACCTCTTCTATCGGTGCAGTGAGAGTAGACTGACACTCTGCAACAGCTTCCTGACATACAGTAATAGCTTCCAATACCTTTGCTGTATCTGTGTTAACAGGTGTCTCCTCTCCCCTCGTGGCGTCGCCATCTTGCACAAGGGATTCTTTCTCTTTGTCCTGACGGCAGTACTGATCAAGCTTGGAGGTCGCTGTAGCTGGCTTTTTCGGCGGCGACATGATCCTGGTAGCTGCCCAGTGCTCTGGGGGTCGTTTTGGGGTCTGTATTTGCGGATGTTATCTCAGGATCTGCTCTGAAGGATAGACTGTCGGCGGAGCTCAGCTGCCTAGCATCCTATCCCATGCCGCTCCAGGCCACGCCCCCCAATTATTTCCTCATCTAAGATTCTGCTGGTTATTGGTTATCCTTGGTTACAGAGGCACAACCCCTCTTTTGATTGGCTCCGTGCTGAGGTTCTCTCCTGGTCACCACAATGCAGTAAGACATGTTTCCAGAAGGTAGCCAGGGTCCTGTGCACATCTTCTCTCTCTTCCCTGCCCGGAGGAGTACTGCAATTTTAGCGATGTCTTTGACAAAGGTCAAGCAGGTAGTTTGCCTCCACACCGGTCGTATGATTGCGCAATTGACCTTCAACCTGGTGCCATACTTCCTCATGGCTGGATTTACCCTTTGTCGGTCTTGGAGGATAAGGCCATGGAGGAGTATGTTGCAGACGCACTTTCTCGAGGTTTCAGCCGCAAATCCTCGTCTCCTGCTGGTGCTGGTTTCTTCCTTGTGAAGAAGAAGAGTGGTGAACTGAGATCTTGTATTAATTATAGGGGTCTCATTTGTTTCACAATTAAGAATGCCTATCCAATTACGTTGATTACGGAGTTATTTTACCACCTCAAGGGAGCAACGGGTTTCACGAAGCTTGATTTGAGAGGGGCATACAATCTCGTGAGGATTAAGGAGGGTGACGAGTGGAAAACTGCATTTAATACCAGAACAGGCCATTATGAGTACCTCGTAATGCCTTTTGGCCTTGGTAACGCCGTTTTCCAGGAATTCATTAACAATGTCCTCTGAGATTTGTTGCAGTTATGTGTGGTGGTTTATCTCAACGATATGCTCATATTTTCCAAGTCCCTGGAGAGCCACCACACAGATGTCTGTCGTGTGCTTCAGAAACTAAGACAGAACAATCAATTTTAAATTGGAGAAGTGCGAATTCCATCATGAACAGGTTCAATTCCTGGGTTATGTCATTTCCACTGCTGGTTTTTCGATGGACCCAGAGAAACTTTCAGCAGTCCTACAGTTGCCCCGACCGTGGGTTTACGTCGTCTGCAGCATTTTTTTGGCTTTGCTAACTATTATCAGAAGTTTATTCATAACTTCTCATCTCTGGTCAAGCCCCTGACTGATATGACCAGAAAGAACTGTAACCCACAGTGTTGGTCTCCAGAGTCCATTAAGGCCTTTGAGAGTCTCAAGGCTGCCTTTGTTTCTGCTTCTGTGTTGGCACATCCTGATCCTATGTTACCTTTTATCCTTGAGGTTGATGCTTCTGAGACTGGAGTTTGCACCCTTCTGTCTCAACGTCCTACCTCTGAGAGCGCTATGCATCCTTATGGCTACTTTTCCAAGAAACTGTCACCTGTGGAGTGCAATTACGAGATTGGTGACAGAGAGCTGTTAGCGATCATTTTAGCCCTGAAAGAATGGAGACATCTCTTCGAAGGTACCACTGTGCTGGTTCTCATTCTTACTGACCATAAGAATCTCACATTCTTGTCTGAGGCTAAAGGCCTCTCTCCCAGAAGAGCATGATGGGCTCTTTTCTTGTCTAATTTCAATTGCATTGTCTCATTCTTACCCGGTACTAAGATTGTCAGGGCTGACACTTTGTCACAACAATTTTCCTCCACTTGCAAGATGGAGTCGGTTCCGGTTCGTGTGATTCCTCCTGATTGTATTCTGGCTACGGTTCGCACCAGTCTCACTTCTCCTTTGGGTGACAAAATTCTTGCTGCTCAGGTTCATGCTCCTCCTGAGAAACCTTGTGACCGCTGCTTTGTCCCAGAGAGTCTCCGTACTACCCTGCTCCAGACTTACGATTCTCCCAAGGCTGCTGGCCACCCTGGGAAGAATCAACTCTTTTGGTTGTAGGGACTTGTAGAATTCTCCCGTGAATCCATCAGGACCTGGGGCTTTCGAAGGAGCTAGGTTTTTAATTGTAGTGGATATTTCATGGAGGGATATTGGGGCATTTAGAACTTCTAACTGTGAGGGTGATACTTGAGAAAGGGTTACCTTTTCAAGAAAGGATTGTGCTGTCGCAGGGTTTATGGGATCTGGTCCGTATAGGGATGAGTAGTATTGTAGCATGGTTTTATTTATGTCTTTTTGGGTGGTTTTTATGTTACCCAGAGAGTCACGGAGAGATGAGATGTGTGTCGGACGATAGGGTCCCCTACATAAATTGGCGAGGAGTTTACCTGCCTTGTTGCCGAATTTGTGGAGGGTGGCCTCCATGTAGGCTTTTTTTGTTTGTTCTAGAGTTTCGGCCCATGTATCAAAGGATTGTTTTGCTGATTGCCATGCCTTCCTGTTATCACTGGAGTTGTTTATGTATAGTGATCTTTGGGCTAGGTGCAGTCGGGAGCTGGCTTGTTTGTAATTTTTAAGTGCGTTTCTTTTAAAGGATGCTGCATAGGAGATTATGCGTCCTCTGAGGAATGCTTTGCCAGCTTCCCAGAATAAATGGGGTTGTCGGAGTGTTTAGCATTGTTCAAAGTGTATTCTGACCAGACATTTTCCATGTATTGTCGGAAGTCAGAGTTGTTGTGTAGATAAGAGGGGAAACGCCATATTTTAGGATTCGGGTGTAAATCAAGGTTGTCAATCGTGGTCGAGATTGGTGCATGGTCGGATATGGCAATGTCGTGGATGTCGGCGTCGGATATCAGTGGTAGGAGGTCGTCTGAGCAGAAGAGATAGTCAATTCTGGTGAAGACGTTGTGAGGATTGGAGTAAAAAGTAAAATCTCTGTCAGCTGGGTGCCGGAGTCGCCAAATGTCGTGAAGATGAAGGGATTCCTTCGTTGAGGCTAGTAAAGTTTGTGAATCGAGGTCTGAATGGTGGAATGTGCGTTTAGAAGTGGATCTGTCGTCTATCGGGTGAGCTGTGGAGTTAAAATCTCCGCCGGCTATATGCGGGAGAGTCGGGTTGCTAAGGAGCCATGACGAGAGTTCACTATAAAATTGTTTTGTGGGGTTATTGGGGGCATAGATGTTTGAGATTATCATGTCCTTGGTTCCTAATTTGATGTGGGCTGAGATAAGGCGGCCCTGTGTATCAGCTTTGGTAGATAGGACCTCACATGGCAGGTTTTTGTGAATGAGTATTAGGACTCCTGCTTTACGTTTATTGGAATCTGAGCCTAGTACTGTGCCTACCCATAATTTTTTCATTCGGTGGAAGTCAGAGGTGGAGAGGTGGGTTTCTTGGAGTAGGGCAATGTCGGTTTTGAGTCTTTTAAGGTGACGGAGGATTTTCATTCTCTTATTGGGTGAACGAAGCCCTTTAACATTCCAGGAGACTAGTTTCATATAGGAGGGGTCACTGGGGGGGTATGTGAAGATATTGTATGATTTTCACCTGTTAGTAGGTGGTGGTGTGGTGTGAAAGTAGGCTGGGTTTTGGAGGGGATTATTTTGTTTGGACGAGGGTTTGTGTAGCCGCTAAGGGCGTGTGTACCATAAGATGGGGATGCGTAGTATAGGGAGGGGTGTGAAAGGAGGGGGGTAGAGAAGAGAAACAATAAAACATAATCAATAAACTTCGCTTTTTTCCGCATGGAGTCGACTGTGTAGGCCAACTCCCATCGCAAGACCCAGAATGCTGCTGTATTTGAGAACCCGTATTTAAGGGGGTGAAGAGCATTGGCAGCTTGGGTTGTACAATAGTTGACGGAGGAGTTGGTTACACAGGAGAGCCAGGGGAGAGAGTCAACATCTTAGTTGTAACAAAATCGAATTTACCAGTTAGTAAAGTGCAAACAGTATGTTGAAGAAAAACATAAGAGAAACTGCTTGGCCTACCAGTAGCTGATTTGCCTGGTGAGGGAGAGAGAACAAGCTTGAGAGGGTACTTAAAGAAAAAAAAAGAAAAAAAAAATTTGTAACTTCGTCTCTTGGTTGGGATATCCCGTTAAGAGTTAGGCCACCATAGCCGTAGGGGCGAGGCGGTATGGAGTATCAGTGTGGGTCCGTGCTTGTGGTCCTCAGTAAGGTGTGGAGCGGTGTTGGTCCAGTGCCGAAGCTCTGAACCGTTTTGGAGAGTCTTTGCGTGGGCTCCTTTGGTCTAGAGTACGGTTGACAGGAGCCGCTCTAGGAGAGGGGCTGAGGTTGGGGCCTGAGTGTAGTGATCGTAGGAAGGCCTCAGCTTCTTTTGGGTCCTGGAAGGAGAGTTGGTCGCCATTTGGGGATTTAAGTCGGAGGGTAACCGGAAAAGCCAAAGTGAATTTGAGTTGTTGACGGTGCAGCTCCGAGCAGACTTGTTGAAAGGCTTTTCTCTTCTGGGACACTTCAATAGAGTAATCTGTGAAAATCAGGATTTTCATGCCGTCGATTTGAAGAGATCTAGATTGCCTGAATTTTTGCAAGATGTAAGCTTTATCCGAGTAGTTGAGGTATTTTGCGATTATGGGACGGGGCGATTTGCGATCCGAGTTGAAGGTTCCCATGCGGTGTGCCCGTTCTACTGTGCAGGTACCTGGTAGGCCCAGTGCTTCAGGAATGCGTCTAGCGCAAAGATCCGTGAGGGCTGAGTGTTGCAGCGATTCTGGGACGCCCACAAATCGCAAATTGCTCCTTCTGGATCTATTTTCCAAATCGTCCAGCTTTTCAAGAATATATTTGTTGGTTTTATCTTGGGCCTTCATTGTGGATTGTGAGTGGTATAATTCTTCCTCGATATTGGCTATGCGGTGCTCACTTTCATTCAGCCTGGAGGCATGTTCCCCTAGCTGGGCCTGGAGCTGTTGCATGCCTGCGCTGACAGCCTTCTCCACCGAGGCTGTTATCATTGGGGAGAGAAGAGCTGCCACAGCCTGTGCTATCCTTTCTGTACTGGATGAGCTGGATGTATTTGTGGGTTGTGTGGTAGCATCAGCAGATGGGGAGGGGGCCGCAGTGCCGCTTACCTCCATGTCAGGCTCTGGCTCTGTGGGAGGCTCCGTGTAGGCCGAAGCCGGGGCCTCGATTTGCGGCTGTGGGGTCCGCGCCGCCGCGGCCGCGTACGATCGCGAGCCGGTTTTTTCTACGAACCGGTCCATCCTGTGACCGGAGATGGCGTGGGGTGGGTGCCGGTGTTTTTAGCGGGTTTGCCGGTTTTATAGGCAGATTTTGGAGTCGAGCTGCGGGAGCTGATGGGAAGAGCAGCTACTCCATGCGGCGCCGGAACCGGAAGTTGACAATACATTGTTGACCCCCGTAGGTTCCATGGGCACATACAGTACCTGGTGAAAGGGTACGGTCCGGAGGAACGCTTTTGGGTCTCATCCTCAGACGAACATGGTCCTGTCCTCCTCCATTTTCCATAGACGTTTTACCCTCAAGCCTGGTGGTCCTCCGGGGGGAGGGGTCATTGAGGAGGGGGTACTGTCAGGGCTGGGCTCAGCCCTTCCTTTTCTGAGCTGGTCGCTCAGCTGTCGGCTAATTGCCAGCTCCTATTTCTCCACAGTGACTCACCTGTTGATGATATTCTGCTCGTCAGTCCTGCATATTTAAGCCATCCAGCCTAGATGATCTCTGCCTTCGCCTTGGTCACATCTCTACAGACGCTGTCCTGTGTTCCTGTTAAAGATTTGCTTGGCTGACATTCCTTCTGGCTCCAGATCCTGCTTGCTGTTCTACTACGTTCATCTCTGGCTCCCTGACATTTTGGCTTGTCTGACTATCAATTCCGGTTCCTAAACTCTGGCTATATTTTGACTATGTTTACTCTGTTTACCTTTTTTTATTATTATTAAACAAGTGAGATTTAACTGTACCTCTGTCTCAGTCTGATTCATGGTTTCTGACAGATCTGATGTGTGAAGGTGCATGCACTGGGGCTTGCATAAGATCTGACGGTGCAGAAATCGAGCCTGATCTGAGATCTGAAGGTACAGAATTTAAACCTGTTCTGAATTCTAAAGGTGCAGGGCCTGATCTGTGGTGCGAAGGTGCAAAAGTTGGGTCTGATCTGGGGTGTGAAGGTGGAGAAGTTGGGCCTGATCTCAAACGTGAAAGTGCATGCACTGGGTCTCACATAAGATCTGAAGATGCATAAATTGGGTCTGACCTGAAGGTGCAGAAATTGGGCCTGATCTGAGGTGTGAAGGTGCATGCATTGGGGCTCATATGAGATCGGAAGGTGCAGAAATTGGGCCTGATGCGATGTGTGAAGGTGTATTCATTATTGCTCATTTGACATCAGGAGGTTCAGAAACTGGGTCTAATCTGAGATCTGGAGGTGCATGCATTGGGCCTAATCTGAGATCTGAGGTGCTGAAATTGGGCTTGGTCAGAGGTGTTAAGGTTGGGCCTGGTCAGAGGTGTGAAGGTTGGGCCTAGTCAGAGGTGTTAAGGTTGGGCCTGGTCAGAGGTGTGAAGGTTGGACCTAGTCAGAGGTGTGAAGGTTGGGCCTGGTCTGAGGTGTGAAGGTGCAGAAGTTGGGCCTGGTCTGAGGTGTGAAGGTGCAGAAGTTGGGCCTGGTCTGAGGTGTGAAGTAGCATGCATTGGGGCTCATATGAGATCTGAGGGTGCAAAAATCAGGCCTAATCTGACATCTGGAGGTGCAGAAATCTGTCTTGATCTGAGATCGGAAGGTGCAGAGTTTGAGCCTGATCTGAGTTCTACAGATGCAGAAATTGTGGCTGATCTGATGTGTGAAGGTACAGAAGTTGGGCCTGATCTGAGATGTGTAGGTACAGAAATTGGGGCTGGTCTGAGGTGTGATGGTGCAGAAATTGGGGCTGATCTGTGGTGTGAAGGTGCAGAAATTAGGGCTGGTCTGAGGTGTGATGGTGCAGAAATTGGGGCTGGTCTAAGGTGTGATGGTGCAGAAATTGGGGCTGGTCTGAGGTGTGATGGTGCAGAAATTGGGGTTGGTCTAAGGTGTGATGGTGCAGAAATTGGGCCTGATCTGATGTGTAAAGATACATGCATTGGGGCTCATATAAGATCTGAAGGTGCAAAAATCGGGCCTAATCTGACATCTGGAGGTGCAGAAATGGGGCTTGATCTGAAATTGGAAGGTGCAGAAATTGGGTCTGATCTGATGTGTGAAGGTGCAGAAGTTAGGCCTGATCTGAAATGTGTAGGACCCAGAACTTGGGGCTGGTCTGAGGTGTGATGGTGCAGAAATTGAGGGTGGTCTGAGGTGTGATGGTGCAGAAATTGGGGCTGGTCTGAGGTGTGATGGTGCAGAAATTGGGGCTGGTCTGAGGTGTGATGGTGCAAAAACTGGGGCTCACATGAGAGCTGAAGTTATAAGATTTGGGCTGATCCGAGGTGCGAAGGTGAAGAAATCAGTGAAGGTAGCCATGGCAATGCTATCAGCAGTTGGATCTATATATGTGTGTTCATTTCTTATTATTCAAGTAGTTTACAGCATTTACTTTATAAAAATTCCTTTTCATAACTGAGAGTGTGAAATTTACATTTATTTTTATGTAGTCGGCACTCTCAATTTCTTTGAAAAAAATGTTGGCACGCTATGCTCAAAAGGTTGCCTACCCCTGCTATAAAGAGTTAACTCAGAGGGACAAACATTTTTTTGGTTATGTTGCAGACAACTAATTTAAACAGCAAAACTCATGTCTTAAATCACATTTTATCTTGAAGCCAAATCCTAAATGTAAAATATAATTCAGGCAACATGCATTATGCATTTTCTTCATACAATATATCACTAAAGCTGCTTTCCAGATTTATAATAAGCATGAACTAAAGACATTCTGCACTTTCTCAGGCCTTGATTTACAATTACTCCTTGATAGATTACCTGAAACTGGGCTTGCAAGGCAAGGGAGACGTGATTAACTATACTAAAGACATCTGGACAATTCATCTATTGAACTGAAATTATAACTGTTGCAAAGGACTGCAATATGACTCCAGTTTCTAGTCACTCTTTTTAAGATCTTTTTCTCAGGCTTTTGCTTGGAGCTATATGTTTTCAGAAATACAAACCAGGTAGATAGCAGCAGTGGTGGGGCAAAATCCTCTAGCACCTAAGGCAGCAATAGAAAAGCGCACCCCCTATTTTGTCCACTTCCCTGTACATATATTTTCAAAGAAAACCCTTCCAAGCCACCAGTTCCCCTAATAAAGCCATTGTATAGATGTATAACTCCACTCACTTGCATTTGCCATGTGGAAAAAAACAGGCCTTTCCAAGCAGTAGCATCAGGAAGCGCAAATCCAGACAAGCATATCTCTTGTGCTGTCTTGCAAGCCAACTGGCAACCTTCGATGTTAAGAAATAGGATGAGTCTCTCAATGTAGGGTGGCCAGAGACAGGAAATCATCTCAATTTTGAGCGCTGCTTTAGTTTTCTGGGCAGTTTCTGTACTGCACAAGGGCATTTGTTTCATACAGAGACTTTTCAGGTTGGTGACAAATTTTCCTGGGATCAGGGCTGATCCTTTTCTGTTGTATGCAGAAAAGGGTAGGATCAGAAGTAGCACTTGTGAGCTGCTGTTGGTAAAAAGTGAGGGTCAGTGTCCCAGCATTTCTGTGAGTTGTACTCACAGAAATGTACAGGCAGATATTTCCCTGCATATTAATCTCTGAGAAATATCCAACAATCTATGACCAGTTTTGGACTTATCCGGTGACTTAAACAGGCACTAAAAAGGTCCTGAAGCTTGTATGCGCAATAGCTGCCTCCAAGCAGTTCTACTGACTTTTGCTACAACACAGGCAGAAACTCTACTGAGCACTAAACAGCTGACATGAGCAATGCAGTCAGAACACCATAAGGAGCCCAAACAGCCACAGTTTAGGCAGTAAGCCCTCAAACAACCTGTCTGATGACAGCGGGAGCATAATGACACAGGGCACCCAAATAGCAGGACAATGGACTAACATACAGTAAAGGGCACTCAGGACATGCCACACATAAGGACAGATTATGCAATCTTGATGCCAGCTATACTTAAATATATCAGTTGTGTGCAGTGAAGAACAAGAGGTAAATTTTTAACTGCTATAGTATTTGATGATGTTGTTAGGCAACACCATCTAGTAACACAAGCGTAAAGAAGCCTACTGATTTTGAGCAGTGATCTATCTCAGGTCCAGCCATAGTTGCCCACCCCCTGATGAGCCTCCCAAGGCAGGTGTGCATAGTATAAAGCATTTAGACAAAGCATTTAAACTATTATAGTATAACAACATTATCAGTTTTGCAAGTCTAAAATGCTATATGATTTTTTTTCCAGCTGTCATCTCCCTTATGTTTTTCACTTTCAGTAATGACATTTATCTTCATTGTATAGGTACTGCTATGGGGAATAAATGGCACCACAATATGCTAACCTATTTATGGAAGACCTGAAGGACAAATTCAGCGTTCATACAAAAAATGTATTTGTGTATAAAATGATATAACTAAACAATTTCAAAATATGAACAAAAGGGAAAGAAAATCTAAAAAAAAATCACTAATTTCTTAATTCTGTAGCCAGGTGCTGGGCTATGGCAATATGGAGAATGAGACATTGCTTTTTCTTCTTCTCTCCCTCTACTCAGATACTGATGTTAGGCTCAACCATTCTCCTCCAGCCAGCAGGAAAAGCTAAAGCTGAGCTTGCCCATTGATTTCTATGTAGGGCACTGAGAATCCTGGGAGTTGTAGTTTTAGACAGCAGATGTATAATGAGCCCAATAGGCTCCTTACACTACAGATCCCAGTAGGCACTGTGCAATAGGAGGCGTGGAAAGATGCTTTTAATTAAACTGCCTGGGAAAGTTTTTCTTCTTGGTACTGAGAGAGTTAAAGAGAGATCACCTTTGTCTGGATATTTGCCTGCCAACGGGAGACCATACCAGCGTAGATCTATGTCTCTGACTGGGACACACAGGGTCAGCGTAGCACTGCCCACATCACAGCACTTTCACCACTGCCGCAGGGAGACTTAAGTGTCCAATCACCCGTTGCTTCCTACTATTGGCTTTCAAGGAAAAACCGAGGAGCCCCCCACTTCTACAACGAGTGATCTCCTCAGCATCCTGGCAATTTTGCCCATTGCTGATACTTCTAACAGGGACTGAGCCACTGAGAGCAGGACACCAAGTGTACACAATCCATACCACACCCATACAGCACTCTATGCTGCACTTATTTCAAACCTAGACTGCACCTATACCAGCCCTATACTGCAATTTACTGAATGTTTCCCACATTTGAACCACTTGTACCTTGCACTTGTGCTGAGACTATACTGCACCTATACTGTACCTATACTGCATGCAGGTTAACTGGGACTGTCATTAACTGCACCAATGCTTTTAAAGGGCTCCAACGATAGCCAGCAGAAGAACATCTCAAAGGACTGTCCTTCCCATAATAATTATTCTGCAAGACCCTTTGTTCCCCTGCCCCCCTCTGCTATCATCCTCTTTTTTCTTTTGGACAGTGCATACCCAGTTAGTCTAGAACTAGCGTCGCTGCCATAAATGCACTCTGGCAGTATAGTCCCAGCACTTGGTAGATTAAACTTTACTACTGCTCACTGCTGCACTTGCGGCAGCTTTGCTACTGTTTATGCTGATTTGGACATCAAATATCATCTTATGCCTAGTGCCTACTGTTAATCTCTTTGTATGTTAAATTGTGTTATTGCCATTGTTAATCCATATTATGCTTGCCTAGTTAACCAACATATTGGGTGACAATATATTTTGCCCTTACTACCCTGTTTGGTGTTTGTACACTCAACCTGGTGTGTCAGAGAGGATGAGGTTCTTGAGAAGGCTGAGACATGAACAGAGGACCAATCCTATCCAGTGGCTTCTTTGGGGGTAGCACTAAAATATGTTTCACCCTTTAACTCTTCAACCAAACTAAAAATATTCAAGCATATACAGTATGTGAACTTTCTTGACACCACATTATTCATCAAGGATGGCAAAATGCACACCTCAATATACACACTAACCAAAGCGCAATAAGCAAAAGTCTCCACAGTTCTAGCTTCTAACCCCAACACACTAAATGAACCATCCTACACATCCAGGCCACTAGGTACCACCGCAAAAGCCCTTATCCAGAAGACAGAGATAAACATTGCAGAGTACTAGCAAAATCCAAGCAAAAATGATGCCTTGAAAAATCAAAGAGAAAATATTCTACAAAACAAAGAGAAAAAAAACAAATTATGTACCTCTAGTAACCACATACGATCTAGCACTAGAAGGAATAAGAAAGATATTCAAAGTGCTGCAGCCCACCACAACAGAGGAAGAAACACTGGAGGATATTTTCCAATCCAGTGCTGGCATTCAGACAGCCACCAAACCTAAGACATAAATTAATCAGCAGAAAATTTCATTCAGATGATAGGAAACAAGGAAACAAAACCATGCAATAATAAACGTTGCAAACTGTGCAGCCACATCACTCCATTAATAAGTGTCACACACACACAAAAGGAACCTTCAGTAATGCAGGATCATACAGCTAAACCTTCACTAACATGGTTTACCTGTAAAGAGGCCTAGGATTGGAAAGATGTTGATGCCAAACTCAGCAAGCCCTAGCACCACTTCCTCTTGGATAGGTAAACTACCCACTTGCTGTTGATGGAACCAGTGGCAAAGCTAGACATTTTTTTCATCTGGGGCTCAGTTCAGCACCACCCCCTGACCACTCGAAAAAGAAGGCCTACATAACCACAGTGTAAGTAAGCCAAGAAGTCGCGGCAAACAGTGAGTATGGCCAAATTGTGTTAACAGTGAGTGGGGCTTAAAGGAGGATAGTTAAATAAAACAAAACCATTCTTGAACCCATAAAATATATATTAGATGAATAAAATAAATGTCACTGTAAAAATATGAACTTAGCCTACCTTAAAAGTGGACAGTGTCAGTCAGTAGAGCAGTGGACATTGTCAGTAGGGCAGTGGATGGTGTGTGGACAGTGTCATTAAAACAGTAGATGGTGTCAGTAAAGTAGAGGTTGGTGTGAGTAGGGCAGTGGACAGTATCAGTAGAACAGTGGACAGTGTCAGTAGAGCAGTGGACAGTGTCAGTAGAGCAGTGGAGGGTGTCAGTAGAACAGTGAAAGTTGTCAGTAGGGCAGTGGGCGTATCAGTAGGGCAGAGGTTGGTGTCTGTAGGGCAGTGAAAGGTATCAATAGAGCAGTGGAAAGTGTCAGTAGGGCAGTGGATGTGCCAGTAGGGCAGCGGTTGGTGTTAGTAGGGCAATGCAAAACAACCAGTGAAAGAGTTAACTAGGCTACACCTCTAATGAATAGATCCAAGGGGCCAAGTAATGCCTCCTCCCTGGATCAAAAATAAATCAACCGTTACTCAAATGAATCCATAGGTGGATGGGGAGTGTGTTCCTCTAGATTGCTAACAGCATACTGTATATAAAAAAAATGGACTGAAGGTCCACAAGAATTAGTCAACAAGGAACAACAGGTTTTACAAAAATACAAATTGCTTTATTGAAAAATCACAGCTACCATGGACACTCATCCATCCACATGCATGCTAAGTGTAATACAGGTATATGACAAATAAACCCACTGTAGGGAAGGTAATCACAGGCCCAATGGAGCGGATTGCTCAATGTAAGGGTCAATGTGATATTCCACGGGTCAGAATATATTATTCAGCAAAAAATAGTGTACATGTGTGAATCAAGCCTATCACACTGCCAGGATATTGTCATAGTTCACTTGCCATTAGCCATGCTATGCTGTAATGGAATGTATGGTGTCCTGGGACAGGGATAAACCCAAAAGTGGAACTGCCGCTTTAAGCACTCCTCGCCCCCTGACTTGCCACAATTGGCATGCCATTTTATTGGGGTAGGGGGTGTGTACTTTTTTTTAGTGGGACTTCCTGTCCCACTTCCTCCTTCCTCTTCTAGGCCATCTAGGCGACTCCTCCTCTCACTCTAGGCGGTCCCTCTCTGCCAGCGATTTTCTGGGACACGTCACAGGTCCCAGAAGATTGCCGGGCCAATAGCAGAGCGCAGCGCGACTTGCTTTCAGACCCCTTTCACACTGGATCGTTTTGCAGGCGCTATAGCGTTAAAAATAGCGCCTGCAAACCGCCCTAAAACAGCTGCTCCATTCACTCCAGCGTGAAAGCCCGAGGGCTTTCACGCTGGAGTGGTGCGCTGGCAGGATGTCAGAAAAAGTCCTGCCAGCAGCTTCTTTTGGGGCGGTGAAGGAGCAGTGAACTAACCGCTCCTCCACCGCTGCTCCCCATTGAAATCAATGGGGCAGCGCTGTGATACCAGCGGCGTTTTGTGGGCAGATTTAACCCTCTTTTTGGCTGCTAGCGGGGGGTCAAAACCACCCCTCTAGCGGCCAAATTGCGCCGCTAAAATGACGGTAAAGTGGCGCTAAACATAGCGCCACTTTACTGCTGAGGCAGCACAGTGTGAAAGGGGTCTTAATAAACTAAAAAAATGAGTGGAACTCCCCTTTAAGCACCGTACTTGACAGCCACTGTGTACACAATCCTGCGGTGGCCACAGCTACAGTCGGGTCCATAAATATTGGGACATCGACACAATTCTAATCTTTTTGGCTTATACACCACCACAAAGATGTGATCACAATTAAAAAGCAAAAATGGGCAACAAGGAGAATGCTGTAGGCGTCTGATGCGTTTCGACCCATAGGTCCTCTACTGGGGCAGACCTATGGGTCGAAACGCGTCGGTCGCCTACAGCATTCTCCTTGTTGCCCATTTTTGCTTTTTAATTGTGATCACATCTTTTCACTGTTATCAGGCTTTTTAGCAATAAAAAAACAATTTTTTTCATCTACACTATGTGGAGGCCTCTGTTCCTTTTTCCACATGCTATTTGAATGAGAATCCAGTTCCCACTCCAGTTCCAGCGAAGAGGTTCCGTTCTCTCCGATTCGCACTTTGGTCATTCATCGCGAGGACCTACCCGATGACCCCTGGAGATCCACGCAGAGTCTGACCTGGAGGGTTCGGTGAGCCTGAGACAATCATTTCCAGCGCCCGGTGGGGCACCCTGCCTAAGGGATTCCCTGTCGCTGACATGGGAGTCCAGTATATCTGGTAAGAGTTTTTTACACACTACCTTATCAAGATTTTTAAAGCCGATGGATATGTTCTCTGGGATTTAACCATCTGCCTATGCCTGAGCTTCAACTGCCTTTTTCACTTACCCATCTTCTATCAGTGGGACAATTTTCAATCATACACGTTTTTTTGATTGATTTCACTTATCCACTTCACGATGAGAGACTCCAGAGTTATCCATTGTAGAGAGTGTGTTATCATTTATGAACATTCTTTGTAGATTTTTATATTTTATGGGTCTATGCGCTACATTTTTTTCACATTGTAAACCACAGTTTGGAAGACATGAATGTTTTGGTTTCTAATGAAAATTTTATGAACACTCAGGTAAGGAGTACGTTTGAACAAGAATGATAACTCTGTTTAAAACACAAAATAAGGTACTGAATGTAGATATCAGTTTTTTAAATCACTATCAAAAAGTTTTATGACCACTCTCACCTCTGTCTTCTTCACATTCCACAGGCCCCTCTGCCCCTTATTTGACTGACTCTTTTACTTTTATTACTCCCCCCCCCTGACATTGTTGTCTGTACAGATTTCTTACTACTATCTTGCTAAACCATTCGTTAACCCCTGAAAGCTTGTCCTGGAATGTAACTGTTATAGTACATATAAAAAAAGCATCATGGATAGTACTTAACTGTGTTGTGTACTACAATAAAAAAATTTACACCTTGCCCAATATTGTTCTCCAAGCCCACTCATGGAAACTCAATGAAGTCAATATAAAGCCAGCAGTTCTTAATTTTTGACTGCAGTATGTAGCAGTCCTTCTATACTGTATATATTTAATAGGTTAAACATACATAGAATAATGGTTGATACATGCTGCATATATAATATTGGTTGATTTACTAAAGAAATAACACAGTGAATTTTAACTTATATATTATGGGTACTTATATAGTGCTTACAATTTATGCAGTGCTTTACATTTACTGTATATTGTACATTCACATCAGTCCCTGCTCTTAAGATGCATACAATCTAAGGTCCCTAAATCACTTTCTTACATACTACGGCCAATTTGGACAGAAGTCAAGTAACCTACCAGCATGTCTTTGGATTGTAGGAGAAAACAAATACAGGCACAGGGAGAACATGCAAACTCCAGGCAGGTAGTGTCATGGTTGGAATTCAAACTAACAACACTTTACCACTGTGCTACCTTGCTGGAAAACAATTGTTCTCTTAGCTTAGTGAATAAAGGGAAGTTGTGTTCAATTTGATTATCAAATCACGTGCAAACAAATTTCCTGATATTTAATGTGACTAGAGCTTTACCTTATTTATTAAGCTAAGTGAACATTCACTTTTCAGAGTATACATTCACTTTTCTAAGGTCTTCTCCTCCAAATCAGATCCAGTCATAACTCAACTGAGCCCAAAATCACAGATACTATTGTTATCCATTTTTTATTCGCTGCAATTTCTTTTGGGCTTGAAGCAGGGCTGGACTGGGACAAAAATTTGGCCCTGGACTTCATCCAGACTGGCCCACTTTGACAGGTCTCTCCCATGACGGCTTGCCACCCAAGCCCCCCCCCCCCCACTAGCCATTAGCCGTTCTACATTATTTCTCTTATAGGCAGTACCAGTGGGGAAGCTAGACATTATTTCACCTGGGGCAAAGAATCAGTTTGGCGCCCCCCCCCCAATGGGACAAGATTAGGCAGGAAAGTGAGGCCGCCCTCCTTCCAGATCGTATGATGAGCTTCTCAGTGTTGACTCCTGAGCATCATGTCTGTATTCAGGCGCGCTGCATAACTAGCCAGGGAGAGGAGGTGAGCACTGCGGGGGGGGGGGGGGGACAGAGGACCAGAGGGAGGCAGTGGTCCACTGTCACTGAAATCGGCCCACTGAGCCATCGGCCCACCGGGAAACTCCCTGTAGTCCCAATGGCCAGTACATGCCTGGCTTGAAGGAATTCCGGTTATTTATAATGATGCCCATGTTTGAAAAATGAGAGATAGCTTAGTTATGAAGACTGACATCAATAATTGGAATACCGCAAAAAAAAACCTATCCTCAGGGCAGGATTGAAATACTGGAATGGAACTGACAAAACACTTCATATGATGTTTCAGAGGTATTATGACGTCTCATCAGATACCATGTCTTAAAAACAAAGTTGTTCATTTCTGTTTTGGAATTTGAACTCATTGTTAAAAAATGTCTTTTAAAATTAACATTTTTGCAAAACCTCTGTAGGGAAAATTTGAATAGGATTGAACAAAATATGACAAAACACATGAAACAGAAAATATGAACTAAAATTACAGGTATTACTCTTGTTTATACAAAATAGCTTATAAAGGGTAGTTTAACATTTTTTTAGCATTTGGTGGAATTTGTGGAATACACTGGGATTGTTTTATGACAACTGGAGTAAATGTTAAGCTTTGGTCTTATTTTTCATTCTGTCAAAAATAAAGGCTGTATGGTTGACTATTATAAGCTAAAACTTCATCTTTGCTTAATTTTTATCTCATTTTCATGAATCTGGGCCAGTATATTAATTCATAAGCAGTGAGATATTTACATCTGGATCTTGTAACAACACAATGTTATTTTATGACTTTACACTGGGTATATAAAGCAATAAACTTAAAGTATTGGGCAGAGCCTAGAAGATAAGCACTGCACCACTGCCAAAGTAATAGTTATAACTAAAAAGGAATACACAATATGTATGGAATTTGCTGGAAATGGCCATGATGGCCATAAGTGATGTGTGCATCTATCAGTATCTGCTTTGCTAGCAATATGGGGTTACATTATTTTACATAGATTATTAGCTAGCAGTCATCTAGGAGATGCCCGACCCAATTCTGCTACTTCTAAAATGTGGGTCCCCCTCCTGCCCACATTGAATCATTGAGGGAATGGGCTTGTTGTAGTGTGATAGCACAGCAGCTGACTTTCTGTTTGACCTGCTGCATCAGGACATAATTGTGGTGACCTGCTGCATCATGACATAATTTATGTGGCTTGCACCTGCAGTCAACAAGTCATAAAGGGGTTCCCCGCTCATTTGCTATGCTATTCAAAAGTTAATAGGTAAGGGATTGAAAGGATACTTTCAGTAGTTTACAGAGCAGATTAAATCCGTGATTTGTGGCAAAATTGCAATAGATCAGGCTAACTTGCTGCACGCATAGGTTCAGGTGAATCAATTTGCTTTTAATTATTTATTGCATAACTTTATCTTTATTGGTATGTAGGACTCCATTCAGCAGTGTAGAATGATTATGTTATATTTAAAATACATCATATGCTATTGATTGCCATTGCAGGTATTAAAGTAGAATACCAGTCAGGATAAAAATCACAAGTAATTTAGTAACCCAATAGTATTAGTTTGCATGAACCTGGGCATTCTTTTTTTCCAATTGTAAGCTGTAGTATTACTTCCAGTGAATGTTACAAATCCCTTTACAGGACCTGAGACCAACTTCCTCTAATCAGAGGAAGACTCAATGTTGGATGGATATAAAGTATGTTTTCTGGTCAATATGTTTTCCAGAAGCCACATAAGCAGGATGTGGGCTGAGACAGTCTTCATTTCTTGGCATAAATTTTTATAGAACAATCATTTTTGTATTTGTAGGAGTAGATGGTCAGATGAGCTTCTTCTTTGGAATTTTGATCCACCCTTTGATTGCCCAAGCTCATAGTTGAAACATTCACTGGTTATTACACTTTTCTATCAAGAAAGTGTGAAGAGATTGGAGGACAACTAAGGTGATGGTGTTATCAAATGATCACTGGAGAAACAGACCTTGCAGCTATAAGGTTATGCATTTTGGACTATGAAACTGAGATCTTGAGGGCATTGAGTTCTTCATTAGGCATTAAGGGTATGCATCATTAAAAGGGAGGAAATTGGTGAGATTCTTGAAATTCCACTGTCGTTTTGTCTAATTTTAAAGGATAAATGCTGTATTAAAAAAAAAATGATGATCTGATCTGCTTGGTGTGTCAAGTGATTGCAAATTTAGGTAAGTATTTGGGGCATATACATTCTTTTTTTTTTTTTTTTTTTCTTAATTGCTGCAGCAATTAGCTAGAGGGGTATGAGTAGTATTGTTTTTTTGGGTGCGGGGATGCAGCCAGAGTGAAGGTTTAATGTACCCACCTTCCTTTACTGTGCAAATGTGATTTTTTTGCGATTGTTAAATGTAGAACAATGTGTTAATAATAATATGATTGTCAAACATAAAAGAATGTGATTATTAAACATAGAGTGAGTCCATAAAAAACAGAGAAATGTTATTTTTGTATAGTTATGAGACTGGGTGCTAGCAAACAGAATCTTGGCTTTATAAGACCAGCAACTTGGACTGTGTGATTCTCTAAACTGTAAAACTCTAAACTCATTAGTGCAACTTGCAGTTTGTATGGGAATGCAAACAATAATGAAAGATGTTTTAAACTGTTCACAGTCTAATGATCCCCCCTTCCCACCCCTCTGTTTACAAAACTGCCTTATCTGAGAAGTTTTCCTGATGGAAATGTGTTTCCAACATTCTATTTTACTTGGGCCATTATCTAATTAATTCTGCTGCTCATGAATATTTCTGAAAAATTATAATTTGCTCTAATTGTTTATTAATATGCAGAAAAGAAAATTGTTGCAAAAAATGTGTATGTACTGTATATTTAATAAACAATATTAATACTTATCATAGTAATAAATGCTCAAGCAAAGACGAGGTGCTGCTCATTGGCCGGGATTACGCTATGTCGATTCCTTTCCTTTTCCTGGGGAACCTTTGAGTGTCACCTATCTTGGTACCTTGGATTTGTATACCTGACGAGATTTGTGCTGGGACTGACACCTTCCGTGAGGCTTGGTGGAATATTGCCCCCCCCCAATTTCCTCCTGGATAAAGGCCCTGACCGGGTAAAAGGTCGCAAGCTTTTAAAGCTTGCCTCGGGGTAAGCGTGCACTTTATATGGTGTCATCACTGCGGTGCGGTGGAGGATTTGTCTTTACAATCAACGTATCTAATCATCACAATGAAGATATGTTTATGGGCTTAAGGCTTTGCACAATTTTTATAAATGGACATTTTTTCCTATATGTGTTATTTTTTGTTGTATTCATTTAATGTTCACAACAACATATTGTTTGTTATCACTGTTGTTAGCGCTGCTACTTCTCATTTCCTATGTTTTTGTGTGTATCCCACGTATAGCGGCTGCTTTGATTTTTTATACACTTATTTTTTCACATATTTTCAACAATTGATGATGGTAAATTCCTATATTTTTATTTGCACATAATTTTTTAATTTTAAATTTTCAATAATTTTATACAGCGCGGTATTTTTTTATTATTTATCTGAAGGGTTGTGGGGATGAGGCCCTTGTCAGACCCCAAAGCACCCTCCCCATGTTGAGGGCATGTGGCCTGGTACGGTTCAGGAGGGGGGCCGCTCTCTTGTCGCAGGGTTCCCCTTAATTTCCATACCAGACCCGAAGGGCCTGGTATGGATTTTGGGGGGACACCCACACATTTTTTTTTAATTTTCAGTTTGGGGTTCCCCTTAATATTCATACCAGACCCAAAAAGCTTGGTAATGGACTGGGGGGAAACCCATGCCCTTTTTTTCAATGAGTCTTTATCTATAATGCAGAGACCCGATAATTCATTACCGTGATCAGAAATGTCTTTTTGCTGTGGTACTGTTCTAAACACGGGAAAAATGCGCCATTTTACAGGCATACTATAGACACCCCCCCCAGGCATGATATTTAAAGGAATATTTCATTTTTATTGTTTCACTTTAAGCATTAAAAAAATCACTGCTCCAGAAAAAATAGCCGTTTTATAAAAAACATTTTGCATTGATACATGTCCCCTGGGGCAGGACCCAGCTCCCTAAACACTTTTTATGACAATAACTTGCATATAACCCTTTTAAAATGAGCACTTTTGATTTTTCATGTTAGTGTCCCATAGACTTTAACGGTGTTCCGGCAGCTTTCGAATTTGCCCCGAACACCGCATATTGTTCAGTGTTCGCTGAACATCCGAACAACCAAAGTTCAGCCCGAACTTATGCTCGGGCCGAACCGTTCGCCCATCCCTAGTACTTATATAGTGCCATCAATTTACGCAGTGATTCACGTGTATTTTGTAAATTCACCTCAGTCCCTGCCCTCGGGGATCCCTAACTCACAATCATACATAAAAATACTAGAGCCAATTTAGACAGAAACAAATGAATCTACCAGTATGTGTGTTTGGAGTGTGGTAGGAAACCAGAGCACCTGGAGGAAACCCACGCAGGTACAACTTCAGGCAGTGACGTAGTTGTGATTTACACCTGCAACCCTAGTGCTGCTAGATGAAAGTGTTAACCACTGTGCTGCCCATATTCAGATCATTTATTTATGTCATTTTTTTCACTTTAAAGAAATTATTTTTTTAAATGAACAAGCTTGTGTGTAACATTGATGTTTTCCATTTATCATTAGTAACATTCAGAAAGAATCCATTATGTCATTAAGAATGGCAGCATATTATTTAATAACATTATCTCCAAAAATTCCAAGGAAAAGAAAAACAAAGAACCCCTTTCTTGTTCACAACAGACTATTATATCATTGTAAGACATATCATGATAGTCCATGATGACAACCGGATAAATCTCAGCATATCACATAGACTGGCGCTATCTTGGAAATGATTGAGATGTAATTATGTACATGGGCAAGAGCAATGGGTTATTGTTAACTTGTAAAGGTTTGAAATACTGTTTTCAGCAACTCTTCATTGCCCTCTTTTGTTTATTGATGACCAGTATCTGTACTAAAAGGTCTAATTTTACCAGTGGACAGCTTTCACATTGCAAATAACTAAGCAACTAAGAGTTAGTTTTATGCGTTAAGTTTGTGCAAAGCATATTACCTTTGTGCTAACAACTAAATCCAAACAGTGTAATGGATTAGTGTCTATTGAAACTTTTTTTGTAGAGCATTTGGTAAGCTGTATTTGAGATCATGCCTAAATAGTGATGACTTTTCATACACTCCACACTTTGGCCATGATTATTATCTTGTAGATTAAAGCCAGATTGTGTTATTAAAGGCAAGCTAATGTCCATTTCCAGGGTTGCAATCTATTCTGAAAGCTATTAAATTAAAGTAATGACGTAGGGTTAATGTTGATGCTGTGCTTTCCATTAGAACTCATGCAGCTATATTCAAATGGAAAATACAGTGTTTAACAAGAATAATCTGCATTAGACCTGCTGTGCATGCTGCTTAAAACTCACCCCAGTAGGACATAATGTACCCAAAGAAATGCAGTGCAATGCAAAATATATCAGACACAGCCCCTGAACTTTTCATACTGGTCTTCAGAAGTCAATGGTAATTTGCTGATGCAAGGTAAATGCAGGAAAATGATGCCCATGAACATATGCCCTAAGGATCTGTGTTGATGGACTTTTGTTTGCTTCAAACAAGTTTTGAAGTCCCATACAATTCTAAGGTAATGCAAAAACCAATTGAACCAGGTCAAATGTAAGTCAGAGTGAGTCCACTGTGGGTGATATGCACCTGCAACAAATTGTGAATCAGCCAAGATGCATCTCAAATTGATGTCATTAACACAGTGGCATCACAAGGGTTGGTGTAACCTGGTGCGGTAAAACATGGTGTCCCCCCCCTAGCCTGCCACAGTGCACTGTCCTACCACTGCACTGTGACAGCAGGAGCAGGACAGAGCAGTAGCCAGTGGGCAGGCTAGAGCATCATGCTCTCTCCTGTCTAGCCTGCCACAGTGCTATAGACAGATCAGGAGGAGAGGTGGGTGTGTGGGGTCTCTGCCCCTGAGGGCCGGCCAGGCCATCCTGACATCAGGCTGCCGTGTCATGTGAAGCCCATATGGAGAGTGCCCCCCTTCTCTGAGAATACTGCCCGGCTCTCCTGATCTAAGAGTCTTGGCAGCTTTGCAGGCTAGTTTTGGCCCGGCGCGCACCCATTGATGGCTATCACCCGTATGTGGTCAGCACCCTACACAACCCCAGAGCGACACAGATTCTAATTAAGTCTGTCCATAAAGCCAATGCTCCAAAAAAAGCTTGCTTTCTGGATTTAGTAACTTCCATTTACATTGTTTTTATTGAATTGATATTTGATGTACAATTACAAACACATCCTGCATTTTCCTCCTAAACAGAGGTAATTTCACCTGGCACATGGCTGCTAAAGAGGAGTTTAGGTTTGTATAAGTGTGCAAAGTTTTATGTACCTTAATCTATATCTAAACTTAAAGCCTAAGGTTAGTCAAACATGATTTCTTATAAATCAGCACAAGCAACAGTACTAACAATGCAAAATGTCCATTATACTAACAGTTACTGCTTTAGGTGAAATCTATTGTCCTATAAGGTATGCAAGGTATGGGCTCTAACTACTGGTGCACAACTTCCCCATGGCAGACACTTTTCAGGGATTCTGTATATGTATGTTCTGGTACGTTGGTGCCCACAGGAACTTACAGAAACTTTTATAGTATCCAGGCCATGGCTGGCATGTGGTTTAATAGCCCAGGACTAGAGATGGGCCAAATATCCCCAACACCCACAAAGCTAGGCAGCCTAGACAGTCTTGCACATTCCAAAAACACCTAATCTGCAACATCGGCATCAGGGGCTTGATAGTTGCTGCTAATCCAGGAATGATTCATTTGATAAATGTCAGACATGCTCTTTTATCTGTGACAAAACCTCTGGCAGCTCTGAATGTCCATTCAGAAAGCATACTGGATGCAGGGTAGCCCAGCAGCTCAATCACATACTGGGAAGTTCTAGCCAGTGGTCTATTCTCGTAACTCAATGGATTGTCAACTGGAAAACTCGCCATGTCTGTTTTCGCCCCTAGATAATTTCCCACCATATGATGCAGCTGCTGCCAATGGGATGTTAAGCTGACAGCCCTGGGTGCCAAGGACTAAAAAAATTTGGAAATGCATTACTGAGACGACCCCCCTCTCCACCGCTCTTCTCTTGACCAACAGAATCCTCAAAACTAGCTTTTCCATGAGACTGTAACCTACCAGAGCCTGGAAAGGTGTTACATAAACTCCTCTTTAAGGTGTTCTCAAGATACTTCATCCTCTGCTCCCTCTGTGGGGACGGAATGAGTTCCAAGATTTTCCCCTTGAAGCGGTGCTTAAGGAGGGTTGCCAACCAATAGTGATCCCTCAACTTGATACTACAAATTCTCAGGTCTATTTGAAGGCTTTGAAGAATGAGGGAGGCCATGCACAGTAAGTTTGCGGAGGCATTAGAAGCAGAGTCCTTGGGGTGAGGGAAAGGGGGAAGGTGATGGGTGTGGGCTGTTGCTGCTGAGGTGGGGGAGGAGCACGATCATGGGGCCGGACTGAGCGGATGAGGGAGGCTCCGAGCGGATAAGCTGCAGTCAGCGGCGGGACATGTGGCAGAGGTGAAAGCCCACTGCACCCCTAGAACACCATCAGGACAGCGGATGCTCGAATCGGCAGCTGGCTTGATGTTAGAAGAGGAGGAGAGACGACAGCCTTGAGCACAGGAGAGAACATGGAGCGACACACCTGGAGGACCCCCTCTTGCACCCCCCCTTGAGACTTGGAAGGAACATACAAGGGGAGAGGTGAGCAGACAGTTCTGAGCTTTGTTGCGATCAGCCTATGCACTGCTAAATGAAAATGAAACCTTGTTGAAGAGTGAAATTGTACATTTGCATTCAAATTTGGAAAACCTAATTGACTGAGAAGCCTGGCATGTGTATTCCCCTGCCTGCACCTGCCTGTGTGACCCTCTAATAGGGAATACATATAAGGGAGCAAATGGATTATTGGATTGTGTGCAGCAAGCATTACCTTTATATATGCTATACATGTAATCTAATCATGCTATGCAGGGCCGGCCCAAGACATTGTGCTGCCTGGGCCCAAGAATGAAATGCTGACCCCCCCCCCTAAAAAAAATAATCACGCCCACCAAAAGGCCCCCACATTCATTATTTTATATCACGACAACTAAAATGTAATTTATCAGAATCTTATTGAATTATATTATCTTATTAAAAATGCCATAAATCTATTCCCTATTTTGTAGTCACTATTGTGCAAACCTATCAATATACGCTTATTGCGATTTTTTTTAACCAAGAATATGAAGCAAAATACATATTGGCCTAAACTGATGAAGAAGTTTTTTTGGGGGTATTTATTATAGCAAAAAGTAAAAAACACTGTTTTTTTTTCTAAATTTTCATTTTTTTCTTGTTTATAGTGCAAAAAATAAAAAAAGCAGAGTGAGGCAGTGGACGGCATCAGTAGGGCAGTGGACGGTATCAGTAAAGCAGTGGAAGGTGTCAGAAGAGCAGTGGACAGTGTTAGTAGGGCAGTGGGCGGTGTCAGTAGGGCAGTGGATGGTGTCAGTGGGTCAGAGGACGGTGTCAGTGGGGTAGTGGACGGTGCCAGTGGGCAGTGGATGGTGTCAGTGGGGTAGTGAACGGTGTCAGTGGGGTAGTGGATGGTGTCAGTAGAGCAGTGGATGGTGTCAGTAGGGCAGTGGATGGTGTCAGTGGGGCAGTGGATGGTGTCTGGGGCAGAGGACGGTGTCAGTAGTGCAGTGGAAGGTGTCAGTAGTGCAGTGGACGGTGTCAGTAGAGCAGTGGACGGTGTCAGTAGGGCAGTGGATGGTGTCAGTAGGGCAGTGGATGGTGTCAGTGGGGCAGTGGACAGTGTCAATAGGGCAGTGGACGGTGTCAGTGGGGCAGAGGACGGTGTCAGTGGGGCAGAGGATGGTGTCAGTAGGGTAGTGGATGATGTCAGTAGAGCAGTGGATGGTGTCAGTAAAACAGTGAACGGTGTCAGTGGGGCAGAGGATGGTGTCAGTGAGGCAGAGGACGGTGTCAGTGGGGCAGAGGATGGTGTCAGTAGGGTAGTGGATGGTGTCAGTAGAGCAGTGGATGGTGTTAGTAGAGCAGTGGACGGTGTCAGTAGAGTAGTGGACGGTGTCAGTAGAGCAGTGGACAGTGTCAGTAGGGCAGTGGATGGTGTCAGTAGGGCAGTGGATGGTGTCAGTGGGGCAGTGGACAGTGTCAATAGGGCAGTGGACGGTTTTCTGTGGGGCAGAGGACGGTGTCAGTGGGGCAGAGGATGGTGTCAGTAGGGTAGTGGATGATGTCAGTAGAGCAGTGGATGGTGTCAGTAAAGCAGTGGATGGTGTCAGTGGGCCAGTGGATGGTGTCAGTAGAGCAGTGGATGGTGTCAGTAGGGCAGTGGACGGTGTCAGTGGGGCAGAGGACAGTATCAGTAGGGTAGTGGACGGTGTCAGTAGAACAGTGTATGGTGTCAGTAAAGTAGTGGATGGTGTCAGTGGGCCAGTGGATGGTGTTAGTGGGCCAGTGGATGGTGTCAGTAGGGCAGTGGATGGTGTCAGTAAAGCAGTGGATGGTGTCAGTAGGGCAGTGGATGGTGTCAGTAGGGCAGTGGATGGTGTCAGTAAAGCAGCGGACAGTGATGGTGTCAGTGGGCCAGTGGACGGTGTCAGTGGGGATTTTTACCATATTTTTTATTAGCCCTGTTGTGGGGGCTTTGGATTTAGGTCTCTGAATGAACACAGGGGTCCTCCTACTGCTTGTACACTACAAGACCCAGCATGTCCAGGACTCACCCCTCCACCATGCTGGCTCTTGTCACATCCACAAATATAGGATGTTCCCAGTACAGGGGGGGTCAGGAGAAGTCTCAGTCTCCCTCACTATGTAGAAGACCAACCAGCCCTGTGTCCCGCACTGCAGAATGTTCTAACATTCCCGCTTCCGCCCGCCTCCGCTTCACTCTTACCAAGTCACACTTCTTTGGCTCCAGCTAGAGAGCATGTTTATCCCCCAGCGGGCCCTGCCATGACTGAGGACAGGTGGTGGGAGAGGCAGTTGTAAGCGAAGAGGGAGGTGAAAAGACACAAGTGGCGTCTGACTTGAATGGAGAGGTGAGGGGAGGAGACAGGGGAGGAGACAAGGGAGGAGGGGATGGGACCAACTCACAGAGGCGCAGAAACAGGGAGGACACGGAGTTCGGAGGCAGTGTGGAGAAGGCGGGTCTGTGCACCAGGAAGGCAGTATATTCACCGCAGTACTGCCTGTCATTCCATGCAGTATATGACCTGTCTCCTCCACTCAGCAGCCCCATCTCACCTGTGTGAAGGGGAGGGGAGTGGTCTACCTGTCACATACTGGTATCCGAGGGGATGCCCGCCGCCCACACAGAGACACATTGACATCGGATCTAATGTGAGAGGGAGCCGAGCAGGGGCCGGGTCACTATGGCGACTCCGCGGCTGTATCCCTTCACGCTGCTCACTTGTCACTGCTGGCTGCCGCCCCTTTGTAAATGCCGCCTGGGACCATGGGTCCATTGGGTCCCATGGTAGGGCGGCCCTGATGCTATGGTAATGAATGTGAAAAAAGGGCATCCTCAACTGCAGTACCCTTCTGGCTGTGAAAACCTCATTTGTGCATTTCTTCACCTTCTCTAGTGTGACCCCCTAAATAAAAGAGGTGAGCAAACTGATGAACGGACTGTGAGCAGGTGGTTTTATTTTCACAGGGGTTTTAGCAAGAAATCTATCTATGTCATGGCAAGCAAACTGTGAAACTCTGTTGAGGGTGAAATCTATGTACTTGCACTTTGTAAACCTGGCTAAATGTGAAAATCTGGTACATATATCCCCCTGCCTGTTCCAGTGTGAACCCCTAATGGAAGTACCCAGAGGGGAACAGGCAAATGGACTGTGAAAACCAAGAATTATTTTTTATATAAGCCATGCTCACAATTGGCTGACGAGAGGGTAATTGATGATGAAATTTTGTTGAAAGTGAAAAGCCTGCATCCTGAACTTGCTTTTACAAACCCTGTTAACGGTAAAAAACGTACATGTACACCGTCATCTGTTATGCCCTGTACACATGAGCGGACTTTTCGACCGGACTGGTCCGACGGGCCGAATCCGGCGGACAATCCGACCGTGTGTGGGCTTCATCGGACCTTCAGCGGACTGTTTCTGTCGAAAATCTGACGGACTTTAGATTTGGAACATATTTCAAAACTTTACGTCGGAACTCCGCCGGACCCAGGTCCTATAAAAAAAATCCACTCGTCTGTATGCTAGTCCGATGGACGAAAACCGATGCTAGGGCAACTATTGGCTACTGGCTATGAACGTCCTTATTTTAGTCCGGTCGTACGTCATCACGTACGAATCCGTCGGACTTTGGTGTGATCGTGTGTAGGCAAGTCCGTTTGTTCGAAAGTCCATCGGAAGTCCGTCAGAAAGACTGTCGGACCTTTGTTGCCGAAAACTCCACCCGTGTGTACAGGGCATTACAGTGCGACCCCCAGATAGGAAATACCTATAAGGGAGAGGTGAGCAAACGGACTGCGCTTTACATGCGCTTCCGAGTGTCTGCCCCAGTGTACCCCCTGAAATCTGTTGATGCACGGCGAATTGACTGTGAAACCTCGCTGAATGGGAAAACTTAGCAGGTGCATTGGCAAACCCTGTTGACTGTGAAAACCCTGCATCAGTCTTCTTTCTTATCTATATAAAACACTAGAATGAGAAGCAAAACTACAAAACAAACCGAGCCTAAAACTCCAAGGGAAAGTTTGAACACTAGTACGATCCAAAAATATTTAACAAAAGAGGGAAACCCAAAAAGCCTGAAAAACAGCAAGCAACTAAAGAAAAGAAAAAAGAGTATGTGAAAAAGAAAGGAGAAATACAGGAAAAAAACTAAAGCAGATGCCAGGATGGACAACGAAGCAGGCGCAGGATTGCAAAGTACTTATACCCAATAGCCAACCAAATCAGAAACAATAGAGATGTTTGAAAGATTAGAAAAAAACTAGAAAATTATTTTAAGACAGAAATCGCAACAATGCGAGCTTGGGTCATCTGCTGAAAAGGATAGAGGAAACGGAGGACAAGAACGAAAAGCAAGCCTCAGAAATACAAGAACTAAAAACACAAGTTAAAACTCTGCAAACCAGTCAGAGGGAAATATTTTACAGAATAGAAAATCAAGAAAACCAAAGCAGATGCCAGAATCTAAGGATAATAGCGCTTCCAGAAGAGAGAGGTGAAGAGCTGAAAAAAACTTTGAAGGGAATATTTAACCCTCTACTGGACAAAGGAGAAGAGCAAGAACTCAAAATAGACCGAGTGCATAGGATTAGGAAACCTCCGCATCTAAATGCAGAAATACCCCGGGATATCATAATGCGATTTCAGCTAGCTGAAGATATGGCAGAGATATGGAGGAGATAGAGAAATAGATGACCACTAAAATACAAGTGTGCAGAACTTCAAATCTTCACAGATCTATCAGTAGAAACACTGAAAAGAAGAATACTTCTTGGGCCATTATTGGTTCCAATGAGAACGGCTAATATTATGTTGTTTAAATTCTTTTTATTTGGGAAAAGAAAAAAAAAATTTCCATTACAACAAACATATACACAAGTAACAAGGGATGGTATCATAAGTAAAAACAAATAAATACCTATCCCTATATTATCATTCTAATATGCGACAGTTCAATCCGTCCTTATGCTAAGGCTTCGAGAATAATTTTCTTCCTTTTTCCCCCTATTCACACTCCCACCCCTCATCCACTCCTCAACATACACTTTACCATACATTTTATTATTCATTCGACCATCCCCCCCTCCCTAACTCATCCACCACCCACTCCTCCTATTACTCCAACTCTTCCAGATCCAGCCAGGCTTTCCATATTTTTTCGAATTTCTTAAAATTACCCCTCTTTTTGTATATATATTTCTCTCTGCAAATTACCTCTCTAACAGCATTTACCCATTCTGAAACCGTCGGTGCTTCCTTCCTCTGCCAATACTGTGCGATAAGCTTTTTGCCCTGAAACAGGCATCTAATCCTTGCTGTCTGTACATCCCTTGAGGCCACCTTATCCCCCGTTAATCCCAGCAGGCACTCCCTCGCCTCCACTCTCAATGACGTCCCAAACACCAAGTTTATCTTTTCCACAACCCCTTTCCAATATATATATAGTTTGGGGCATCGCCAAAACATGTGGATCAGGTCCCCATACCCTCCCCCACACCTTTGGCACTTTGGGTCGAGCCTCTTACCCCACTTAAATAATTTCAATGGTGTGTAATATGCTCTATAGGAAAGAAAAAAATGGGACATCACCTGTGAGGGAGAAAGAGTAACCCTGGGCCCCAGCGACAGAACCTGCTTCCATTGATCATCGGACAGTGCCCCCACATCTCCCTCCCATTTGATCCTACTTTTGTTTTCTACCATGCCCCCCTGGGCTGAAGCCTTCAGGCACCCGTACATTTCAGAAATCAACCCCTTTGTGGTATGTGCATCAATAAGCTTTCTCAAAGAGGTCATTTCGCACCACACTGGCGCCTCCTTCCCAAATTGTGCCTCTAGGGCATGTCTGAGTTGCAAATACCTATAAAAAGATCTATTAGAGATTGCATACTCCTCTACCAACTCTTTAAAAGATTTTAACCTCCCCTCTCTATATACCTGAGCCAGGCAATGGATACCCTGGCGGTCCCACTCCACGAAGTGTCCCATTTTTTTAAGCTCCTTGAGGTTGTTGTTATCCCAAAGTGGGGAAAATTCCGCAAAGCCCGTATATCCCAGTGTTCTTTTGGCTTGTACCCATGCCTTAACCATCAGTTGGGTAGTGGGACATTTAGTGCTAAATGCGTCTGCCTCTAGTGCCTCTACGATCGTGTCATGGCCGATGTCGTTCCACAAGACGCTACCAGCCACTCCTTCCTCCCATGGCCTATTACTGGAGAACGGCTAATATTAAATATAGCTGGGGGTTCCCGGCGTCCCTATTAGCCCAGAAAGAAGGTAGATCTGCGAGACTAAAATACCCAGAGGACTTAGAAGATTTCTGTAAGGAAATAGGTGTTCCAAAGTTATAAAGGACAGAAGGGTGAAGTCATGAAAGAGGAGGGAAAAGATATTAGAAGAAATTGTAGAAATCACAGAAAATCACAAGAAGCACTAAAAAAAAAAAAAAAAAAAAAAAAAAACAGAAAAAAGGAAAGGAAATAAAAAAAAAAGAAGAGACTATTCAGGTGGACTCTGGGGGGGGGGGGGGATGGGAGTGGAGAATCAGACTGAGCAGTTGGGAAGCCTGGAGCGTCCCGGAGAAGAGCGGGTCGCCTTGTGGGGGGGGGGGATCGGGGTGGTAGTAAAACGGCCGCCACGGTTGGAGTAACACCACAAGGGTTGGAGACTCGTAGAAGGGAAATGGAGAGGGACTCCATTTGCGAGTCACGAGCCGAAAAGAGGCCGGGGGACAAAACTTAGATCCCATAAAGAATAATCGTAAACCCAGAAATAGATTACATCTACATGAAAATAGGATGCAAATAACCCATCTCTATGAAAACAGGTCATAAATAACTATATCATGACTAAAGTTAATTCAAATTGACCTACAATGTGCGAGGGCTGAATACACCAACAAAAAGGCATAAAATCTTGAAAGAGATTGAGCATCATGGGGCCGGGGTGGTCTTCCTGCAGGAGACACACCTGTCCCATGAAGCTAATGTGAGGTTGTATTCCCATCAGCTCCCAACTTGGTACTATGGCGACTCAATAACAAATAAGGCAAAAGGGGTTGCAATTCGAATAGGTAAGAGAGTTCGGTTCTCCTTGGAGGACAGATTAACTGACCCGGAGGGAAGATTTCTTTTCTTAAGGGGGAAGCTGTTGGGGATGGAATGCACATTGGCTAATATTTATTGCCACAATTTATTTATTGACACACTATTGTAAAAATGATCGGAATTTAAAAAAGGGAAAGTGTTCATGGCGGGGGACTTGAATTTTTGTATGGATCCAAAACAAGTTAGTACGTCCCATGTACAGGGCACGAGGAACGTTCAATTGAAGGCGATAAAACAGAAATTACACCAACACCAGTTAGTAGACATATGGAGAGTACAACATCCCAGGACACAAGATTATATGTGCTACTCCCCTGTACACGGGACATACTCGATTATTGGCTGATAGAACATAGAATGCTAGACTTGGTAGTCTCCACCAATATAGAAATAACTTCAATATCTGACCATGCCCCAATGACCATGAAAATAAAGATACCAGAAATTAAGATACAAGCGTATTCATGGAGGCTAAAGGAAGATCTCCTAGAAAAACAAGGGGAGGAGATAATACAAAAAGAATTAGAGCAATATTTTAGCTTAAACAGAACCAGTGAGATTGCAGACGATTCCCTGTGGGAGGCTCATAAAGCCTACATAAAGGGAATCCTGATCCCAATGGGAACTAGGAGAAAGAAGGAAAGAATAAAAAAGTGGGCAAAATTGATAGAAGAAATATACCTATTGGAGCAAAGACACAAAAAAGGGAGAGGGCAAGATCAGGAACTGTCACAAGAACTAGTAATAAAAAGAGATGGATTAAAAGAACTATTAGAGCAGGAAATAAGGAAAACCTTCAATCAAATCTCAAAGGAAAGATATCAATGGGGGAAAAAAATAACAAGTGACTATCAAGGATGTTAAGAAAAAAAATCAATGAACTTCATAGAAAAAATACAAAATAAAAAAATGGAAGTGATCTATAATACAAAGGACATAGCGATGGTATTCTGAGACTTCTATGAACAACTATACTCAGTAAACCAGAAACGACAATGGGATGAGGGGAAAAAAGAAAGAATAAAAGAATATCTAAAAAAATCTAGGATCCCCCGGATAACAGAAGAAAGAGCATTATCCTTAGAAATACCAATAATGGTAGAGGAGATTAATCGGGCGTTAAAAGAAACAGCACCAGGAAAAAGTGCAGGGCCAGATGGGTAAAGAAAAGAAAACCTGACCCCAAAACTATGCACATATATGAATGGATTGGGAAGGAGGTACAAGATGAGTAAAGAGGCCCTATTGTCATCAATTACCATTATAGCAAAAGAAAACAAAGATAGTACTAAGTGTTCAAACTATAGACCTATATCATTGTTAAACACGGACACAAAATCTTTTGTGAAAATATTAGCAACAAGGATGAAAGATTTAATGATGGAGCTGGTCCATCCCGATCAAGTGGGCTTTGTACTAGGGAGAGATGGGAGGGACAACGGGGTAAGAACACTTCTGTTACTCCAAAAAATAAAAGAAGGGAGAGTCCCGGTCTACTCCTGTCAATAAATGCCGAAAAGGCTTTCGACAGGGTGGACTGGGGATTCATGATGAGCACCCTAGAGAGCATGGGGATAGGCCCAAGGATGGTGCAGAGGATACAAGCATTATATTAAGGTCCTACAGCAATGGTGAAAGTAACTGGAACATTGTCACCCCCCCCCTTTAGAATGAATAACGGGACGAGACAGGGATGCCCCCTGTCTCCGCCACTGTTTGTGCTGGCACTGGAATCTTTCCTGGCGACAGTGCGGGGGGATGCAGACATAGGGGGCTTCAAAGTCGGAGAAGAGGAGCATAAATTAGCTGCATTTGCAGACGATATATTTATTCTATATATCAAACCCCAGAATTACAATGCCCAATCTTACGAAAGCACTAAAGGAATACAGAGATCTATCTAATTTTAAGATCAACTGAGTAAATCCAAAATATTAAATATAAATATGAAACTGAAAGAGGAACAGAGTTTACAACAAGAGTTTCCATTCCCTTGGAGGAGGACGGAAGAAAAAATCTTGGTATCAAACTAACGGCATCGTCAGAGGAAATATATCAAGCAAACTATATACCATTATTAGAGGAGATAACAATAGAAATAAAAAGGATAGCAGCACGCCCGCTATCATAGATGGGCCGGATTAACGCCCTAAAGATGATAATACTTCCGAAGATCATGTACAAGTTTCAGATGCTCCCCATATATATACCCCCAGCATATTTTAAAACTTTAAGAATTTTAATCACTAAATTAATATGGCCCAATAAGAAACCTAGAATTTCTCTGGCAATTCTGAAGAAAGTAAAAAGCCAAGGGGGATTAAATGTACCTGACTTTCAAAAATATTACAAGGTAGTTCTGTTAACACGCAGGGTGGAATGGGCTAAATCAAACAATGAGAAAAGGTGGGTTAATATAGAACACATAATGGCTAATACACATTTAGGAAGGGATATATGGAATAATAGGAGAAAATACACACACATTGACACAAATGGTATTAAAAATTTGGGATGCACCACACAAGAAAAATAAATGGAAATGTAACTCACCATTGATTGCACTAAAGGAAAATAATTTATTTGCACCGGGGAAAAGTTCGATGGGGGGAACTGGATTAAAGAAGAAAATGCACAACTACGTGATACAATACAAGGGGGGAAAATTTGCACTTTAAAAGAATTAAAAATAAAAAAAAGATATACTGGAGATTAATGAATGGAGGTATTTTCAGCTTAAACACTTCATAGCAGCACTTCCTCACCCAATAAGGGAAGGAGAAGCACTTATAGTGATAGAGCGATTATGTACCATCGAAAAACAAGTGTGAATATATCTAGGATATATAAATCCTTGATAGATGGGGAATATCTGGAAATCTAACATTTATAAAAAATTGGGAGAAGGAATTGGGCAAACGAGGAAGGAATCAAGGAAAAATTCTGAAACTGGTACATGGATCATCAGTAAATATTGGGATGGTGGAAATGAATTATAAATGCGTAACCCCCTGGTATAGAACCCCAGAAACACTAGGGAAATATCAAATAGGACAAACAACGGAGTGTTGGAGAGGCTGTAAACAAATAGGAACCATGGCCCATATATGGTGGGGTGCCCTAAAATTAGAACGTACTGGAAGGAAATACTGAGTTATATCAAGGAAATTACTAATATAAATATACCTGAGGAACCATGTACATGTCTATTTCATGGGGTAAAGATATCCCGACAAAAGAATATAGAAACTCAATGATTGTTTTTTTTGCAGAGGGGACACATTTGCAACTTAGCTCTTTCTCAAAGTGGCGATTTCTACAAGTGAAATGCACTTCTGACTCTGCACTTATCACTCATCATCTGACTGTCTGATCTGAAAATATCATCTTTGTCCTCCCACAGGTATGCTCCTACTGCTACAACTCCAGCCAGAATCGCATTAGTGAAATCTGTCTGCTATGTCTCTTAACTCTGGTATGCTCCTACTGCTACAACTCCAGCCAGAATTGCATTACTGAAATCTGTCTCCTATGTCTCTTTACTCTGGTATGCTCCTACTGCTACAACTCCAGCCAGAATCGCATTAGTGAAATCTGTCTCCTATGTCTCTTAACTCTGGTATGCTCCTACTGCTACAACTCCAGCCAGAATCGCATTAGTGAAATCTGTCTCGTATGTCTCTTAACTCTGGTATGCTCCTTTTGCTACAACTCCAGCCAGAATCGCATTAGTGAAATCTGTCTCCTATGTCTCTTAACTCTGGTATGCTCCTACTGCTACAACTCCAGCCAAAAACTGAAACACTGCTATCTTTTTTCTTATGTGTCTCTAATAATGCTGGTATGTTATTTTTACTTAACTGTCTGTAGACCTGTCCACATTACAATGCTTTATTATCTCCCTTGTCTTACCCAAAATTATGGCTCTCTTAACTTTAGTGCCCTCTTGCTAGTCTGTTTGTGACTTAAGAATTTTGCCCTATTAACCAGCCAAGCTTTATAACCTCTTGATTGCTAATTGAAATCCGCCCACACCCTACCCCTATCAGTATATATTTAAGCTTCTCTTGGGGGAAGCATTTGCAGGGGGGACACATTTGCAACTTGGCTCTTTCTCAAAGTGGCGATTTCTAGTGAAAAGAAGTGAAATGCACTTCTGACTCTGCACTTCAGCGAAGGCACAAAGCGAAAGGACACAAGATAAACACTTTGAAAACCAGCACACAGACATCAGGTGAACTTGTTTACTCCTTTAGCTCTTTTTCCTTGGAACATGCTTTCTCTACCACTGCTTTTGACAACTCTGTCCTCCATCCTAAAACTATCTCTCCTTCACCCCTCCCCCCCCCCCCCCCACAGCATATATATATCACCCTCACTCTTGTCCTGTCCTTATTACTGCACCCACCAACTCCTGCTAATTCTAAATCCACATATACTAAAAATCTCCAAGACCCTGGGGTATGTCACTTCATATAAATCCCACTCCCATATTACCTCCCTCACCCTCTTGCTTCTCCTAACCTCTGGAGATATATCCCCAAACCCTGGGCCTCCATCATTTAACTATACTCCATGCACCCATCACCCTGCACCCTCTGGCAGCAGCCGCCACAATCAACACAATTTAATTCCCATTTCTATTCTTCCCAAATCCAAACTCCCTTTCTCTTGTGCCCTTTGGAACTCGTGCTCTGTCTGCAACAAGCTCACCTCTCTCCATGACCTCTTTATTGCCAACTCATTTTACCTACCCGCCATTACCGAAACCTGGCTCCACGAATCCGACACTGCATCTTCTGCTGCCCTATCCCATGGTGGTCTTCTCTGGACTCACTCTCCCAGATCCAGCGGACGTAAGGGAGGAGGTGTCAGAATCCTTCTAGCCCCACATAGCACCTTTCAGGTACTTCAGCCACCTCCCTCTCTGTCACTCTCCTCTTTCGAAGCACACTATATTCGCCTTTTCACTCCAATTTCCCTAAGGATAGCTGTGATCTACAGGCCCCCTGGACCAGTATCAACCTTTCTTGAAGACTTCTTTGCCTGGCTACCCTACTTTCTTTCTTCTGAAATCCCCACTATCGTTCTCGGGGACTTCAACATCCCTATTAATACTAACACTCCTTCCACTTCCATACTTCTCAGCCTAACATCCTCCTTTGACCTGAAGCAGTGGATACATGCTCCAACTCACTCAGAAGGCAATATCCTTGACCTCGTGTTCTCTCACCTTTGCACTCCATGCAACCTCTCTAACTATCCATCCCCTCTCTCTGATCACCACCTTATTAGTTTCACTCTCTCCCTCTCCTTCACCTCCTCTCCCTCCAACCACCTTAAAGTTACCCGCAGAAACCTACGTCATCTCAACCCTTCTCTTCTCTACTCTGCTATCAACAACCTCTACAACAAAATCTCACCCCTATCCTGCACCAACCTAGCCACTTCTGTGTACAACGCTTCACTTCTAGCCTCACTGAACTCACTTGCCCCCCTCACTACACACAGAATCAAGCCCAGACCCCTTCAACCTTGGCAAACAGATGATACTAGAAGTCTGAAAAAACGTAGTCGTGCTCTGGAGCGCCTGTGGTGTAAGACTAAGTCCCAGAGAGATTTCTACCAATATAAATCTGCCCTCCAAAAATACAACTCCAGCCTCCTCTCTGCCAAGCAGACCTATTTTACCACTCTCATTAGCAACTTATCATCCTGTCCCCGTCAACTCTTCTTCACCTTCAACTCTCTACTTCGTCCTCCACCGCCTCCACCCGCCAAGGAGATCGCCAATCACTTCAAACAGAAGATTGATACTATTCGTGCTGAGATCTCTACTGTGCCGACACCTTCCACGCTTTACACTTCATGCCCACAGGCACAATCATTATTTCCCTCTTTCAACCCCACCACTACAGACGAAGTTGCTAAACTACTTGCTAATGTCCACCTTACCACCTGCCCTCTGGATCCTGTTCCCTCACAAATGCTACGTTCACCCTCTGGCCCTATACTACACTCTCTAACCCACATCTGCAATCTCTCGCTCTCTTCTGGCATCTTCCCTAACTCTCTAAAACATGCACTTGTCAGACCCATACTTAAAAAGCCCTCACTGGACCCATCCAGTCTTAACAACCTACGCCCCATCTCCTTGCTCCCCTTCTTATCCAAACTCCTCGAGCGTCTGGTCTACAACTGACTGAGCGTCCACCTTGCTGATAATGCCTTCTCGATCCCCTTCAGTCTGGATTTCGTCCTCAACACTCCACAGTAACTGCTCTCCTAAAACTAACAAACGATCTACTAACGGCCAAAACCAAACGACACTATTCTGTACTCCTACTCCTGGACCTCTCTGCTGCCTTTGATACGGTTGACCACCCCCTCCTCAAAAAACTACACGCCTTTGGTCTCCGTGACTGTACACTTTGCTGGTTCTCTTCCTACTTATCCAACCGCACCTTTAGCGTTTCTTATAACTCTACGTCCTCCTCTCCTCTTCCTTTCTCTGTTGGGGTCCCTCAGGGTTCTGTTCTTGGACCTCTACTATTTTCAATCTACACTGCCTCCCTGGGTCAACTGATAGCCTCCCATGGCTTCCAATACCACCTCTACGCTGATGGCACCCAAATCTATTTCTCTACCCCTCAGCTCACTCCCTCTGTCTCCTCACGTATCAGTAATTTACTCTCCGATATATCAGTCTGGATGTCTCACCACTTCCTTAAACTCAATCTAGCCAAAACTGAACTTCTAATTTTTCCTCCCCCCTATGCCTCTTCCCCTGATCTCTCTGTCAAAATCGATGGCACAACTATAAGCCCATCCCCACATGCCAAGGTTCTAGGTGTAGTCCTAGATTCTGAACTCTGCTTCAAGCAACACATCCAATCACTGTCCAAATCCTGCCGCCTCAACCTCCGCAACATCTCCAAAATATGCCCCTTTCTAACCAATGACACAACAAAGCTCTTAATTCACTCGCTGGTCATCTCTCGCCTTGACTACTGCAACTCCCTTCTCATTGGCTTACCTCTACATAGTCTATCACCTCTTCAATCCATTATGAATGCCGCTGCCAGACTCATCCACCTTACCAATCGCTCTGTGTCTGCCACTCCTCTCTGTCAATCCCTCCACTGGCTTCCGCTCGGCCAAAGAATTAAATTCAAAATTCTAACAACTACATACTAAGCCATCCACAATTTCGCCCCCAGCTACATCACTAGCTTGGTCTCTAAATACCAACCTACTCACTCTCTTCGTTCCTCTCAAGACCTCCTGCTCTCTAGCTCCCTTGTCACCTCCTCCCATGCTCGCTTCCAGGCCTTTTCCAAAGCCTCTCCAATCCTATGGAACTCCTTACCCCAATCTGTCTGCTTATCTCCTACTTTATTAGCTTTCAGAAGATCCCTGAAAACCCTTCTCTTCAGAGAAGCCTATCCTACCCACACCTAACAACTGTACTTTCATTTTTTTTTTCCATCAGCTCATCCCCCACAGTTATTACCTTTTGTCTCCACTTGACCCTCCCTTCTAGATTGTAAGCTCTAACGAGCAGGGCCCTCTGATCCCTCCTGTATTGATTTGTATTGTAAGTGTACTGTCTGCCCCATGTTGTAAAGTGCTGCGCAAACTGTTGGCGCTATATAAATCCTGTACAATAATAATAATAATTGTACATATGATGAACTCTGCAAAAAGCTTAATACCGAGGAAATGGAAGGAAGTAGAGAGTCCAAAAATTAGAGAGTGGTTTGATAAAATAGAAGAGATATATAACATGGAATTTCTAAGACAGAGCCATGAGGATACTAGAGAGGGATTCATTAAGAGATGGGAGAAGTGGGAAAAGTTTAAATTAACAAAGAAATACAGTAAGATTAAGATTACCTTGAGAAGAGGCGAAAGATCGTCTGAGAATGGGGTGGAGGGGGGGGGGTAAGGGTAGATAAAGGCATGGAAACAAAATTTGTTAATGTATATCCCTATTGAGTAGGGTAAATGTTTTTACCTTCTTGTGTATAATACATTTTGATAAAATAAAGAATAAAAAAAAGAAGCAGAGTCCATCGGGGTCACTGAGGATTACAGTATCTTGAACTGCCTCCTCCCAGCCACATACTACTCCCAAGGGTTCTGGGAAGGGAAAACAATCTCTTAAGGTTTGACGTATGTTGTCCCCTGCTTCAATGCCTCCAAAACTGTCAGAATCCTCCTCACTCTCCTCTTGTGTGTTCTGTGGTGTCGCAAGAATGGTGTCTGCATGGGCCTTGAGAGGAAAGGAAGTCCTCCTCTTTCTCCCACTGTTTATAATGCCACACAGAGTCTGCTCCAGCAGGAACACAAGAGGGATTTTGTGACAGGGGTGTGGCTCCTGTCCCCTAGACAGACCAGCTGAAGCACTGCATGTTTTACCCTTACTCATTTAATAGCCAGTGAATGCTTAGGGGGGACTGGTGGTTCATGGGACAATTCAGCAGAGGACATGGAGGAGGAGGAGGGGGTGGAGTTGACAAATCATCACCACCAGCTGTATGGAGACGTGGCTGCAAAACAAGCTGCAGCACTGAGCTCTGTCCTGCATCCTTCACAGTTGCAAGCAGATTTACCCAGTGTGCTGTTAAAGAAATATATTGTCCTCTGACCATGCTTGTCAGCGGTAACATGGACCTTGCAGCTGACTACTATTTTCCTGCTATTTTCCTGCTATATTCTATAGCTGTTGATGTTCTGTTGGCAGACATGCTGCAAGGACCTGTGACACCCTTCGCTATACCATCATCCCTGTCATTGGAGACTGCTGAGAGGTCATGGGATATAGCGGGGGTAGACATGAAAGGTGAAGAGGAGAAGAATTGCATCCCTTTTGTGTGGCTTTCAGGTGCTCTTGCCAACAGGCTCAGTGGACAGAGGTCAAATGCCTTGTCAAGCATGTGGTACCCAAATGGCTGGTGTTTTTGTCATGCTTGATATGCTTGAGGCAAAGTTTGCAAATTGCAACAGTGTGATCGGCTGCACATAGGCCCAGACAGCTGAGCTGTGGGAAGTTGTTCGGGAGATAAAAGCTCCACAATGTGATGGAATGGGGTGGCTGCTTACTACTCTTCCATGATGGCTGCCTCATAGAAGGTATGCCTCACCCTTACTTTCCTCCCCTGCTCTATCCGGCACACAAGCTCGTCAGTGCCCTTATCATCATCATCCCTTCCATCCTCATTATCACTGGAGACAATTTGCCAATTTGCTGCGGATGGGGGAACATGGCTGCTAATCTGTTGTTTACCAGTGTTCTCCCCTCTCTGTAGGCTCATTTCCTACCTTCTTAAACCTCGGGACGAACATCAGAATCAAGTAATGTCTGTGCATCGTCAAGGACAAAGTGGATGACGCTGTGTTCAAATAATTCAGCTGACTCCTCCCATGCATGATGCTGGGGCTATGGCAAAAGTAGCTGTGGACAAGGAGGCAGAATAAGCCACTCTGGCAGCTGCGGTAGACTGCGCACTAGTCTCTCCTTGGGTGATAGAGGATGAGGAGGATGAGAATGGTTTAGTGAGCCAGTCCACCACCTCCTCTGCATGCTGTGGCTGTATAGCGCAGGCAACATCACTAAACAGTGGAAATGGTGCCCTGCCTGAGGACAGACCATGTCCACCCTTGCCTGTGGACACATACACTGCTGGCTCCCATTACAGTGCCATGGGAACGCCTGCCATTCCTTATTAGTCTCTCAGACATGATGGGGGCTTATTACTGAAATGTAATAGAGATGGGTAAATGTGTACTTGGATGCACTTTAATCAATGCAAAGTGGTGTTTTGTGCACTTTAACTTGAGGCCTCACTACACAGAGACACTCCACTGACGCACTTAAATATACTGCAGTAAAAGTGCAGTAGCGCACTTCAATATACTGCAGTAAAAGTGCCCTGACGCCCTTCAATATATTGCAGTAGAAGTGCACTAACACACTTCAATATACTGCAGTAAAAGTGCTCTGACGCACTTCAATATACTTCAGAAAAAGTGCACTAACGCATTTCAATATACTGCAGTAAAAGTACTCTGGCGCCCTTCAATAAACTGCAGTAAAAAAGCACTAACACACTTCAATATACTGCAATAAAAGTTCAGTAACGCACTTCAATATACTGCAGTAAAAGTACCCTGAACCATTTCAATACACTGCAGTAGAAGTGCACTAACACACTTCAATATACTTTAGTAAAAGTGCTCTGACGCCCTTCAATATACTGCAGTAAAAGTGCACTAACGCACTTCAATTTACTGCAGTAAAAGTGCACTACGCACTTTAATATATTGCAGTAAAAGTGCACTAATGGACTTCAATATACTGCAGTAAAAGTGTACTAATGCAATTCAATATTCTGCAGTAAAAGCGCCCTGACACTCTACACTGACGCATTTCAACATACTGCAGTAAAAGTGTCCTGACACTCTACACTGACACACTTTAACCCTTTCATGACTAAGCCTATTTTTGAAATTTGGTGTTTACAAGTTAAAATCCGTATTTTTTGCTATAAAATTACTTAGAACCCCCAAACATTATATATATTTTTTTAGCAGAGAATCTAGAGAATAAAATGGAGATTGTTGCAATATTTTATATCACACGGTATTTGTGCAGCGGTGTTTTAAACGCAAATTTTTGGGAAAAGGGACACTTTCATGAATTTAAAAAAATCCAAACAGTAAAGTTACCCCAATTTTTTTCTATAATGTGAAAGATGATATTACACCAAGTAAATAGATACCAAACATGTCATGCTTTATAATTGCACGCACTCATGGAATGGTGACAAACTACGGTACCTAAGAATTTCCATAGGCGACGCTTTAAATTTTTTTTACGGTTACCAGGTTAGAGTTACAGAGGAGGTCTAGTGCTAGAATTGCTAGCTATTGCTCTCACTCTGATGATTGCGGCGATACCTCACATGTGTGATTTGAACACCGTTTACACATGCGGGAGCGACTTCCATATGCGTTTTCTTTGCTGCGCGAGCTCACGGGGACGGGGGGCACTTTTAAAAAAAAATGTTTTCTTATTTATTTTATTTATTTTTACTTTTATAAATTGTGTTTAAAAAAAAAAATTTGATGACTTTTATTGCTGTCACAAGGAATGTAAACATCCCTTGTGGCAGTAATAGGTGGTGACAGGTACTCTTTACCCTTTGCACTTCAAACTATTCAGATCGCTGAAAACGGTGATTCTGAATACTGTGTATTTTTTTAAAACCGGCGCCATTGGCAGCCGAGTAAACGGGAAGTGACGTCATGATGTCGCTTCCGTGTTTACAATTAGGAGGCTGGAACGAAGCCGCCCACGGCTTCGTTCCAGCCCAACCTCCAGCCGCTGGAGGCAACCGATTGGTCACCGGGCCTCTCGATGGCACGGGAGACACGGTAAGAGTAGCATGAGGCAGCGGGAGGCGGCAGGAGGCGGCAGGAGGTGGGGAACGTCCCGTCCCGCTCCTCCAGTATAACAGCCGAGCGGCTTTTAGCCGCATCAGTTGTTATACTCGAATAGCCAATCGCCCACTGTAAACAACGGTACTGGGATGATGCCTGCAGCTGCGGGCATCATCCCGGTATAACCCCGGAAAGCCAAGTACGCACATCTGCGTACGCTCGTTGGGAAGGGGTTTAATATACTGCAGTAATGCTGCCCTGACACACTAAGCGGATACACTTCGATATACTGGAGTAAACCTGCCCTAACACACTAAACTGACACTAAAGTAAAATAGGAAGGTCGTACTACACTATACTTTACACTCACAATAGAAACACAATAGCACACTAACTCGCTAGTAGCAATGAACAGAGCCCTGTTCTATATATCTCCACTCCCATATCACACTGCAAATGGTTGCTCTGAGAAGGAACCTTTTATAGTGTGGGATGTGTCTATGTGCAATGAGCCATGATTGGGCACAGTCATCATTACTTTCTCCAATCATGGCTCTGACAGTGTTCTGTCTTCATTGCTTCAGCCAAACAGGGCTTCCAATGCATTGTGCAGCGCATAGTGAAATGTGGGGCGTTCAGCGAGCCGAACAAATGGTCTAACACCCCGAAAATTCAGATGTTCGCCAAATGGACGAATGGCCAATGTTCAGGTTGAATTTATGCTTGGCCCGAACCGTTCGCCCAACACTTCCCAGGACCTGGACCGGAGGATGATATTGAGTAAAAATGTGCACAAGTGTAGTCGATAACTTGGTAAGGGTCTTAACCTATCAGGCAAGCGTATCCAGATAATGATACAGAAGCATATTAGATGAATAATAAATCAGGTCAATTCCAGAGATAACCAGAAGCATGCCGTAAAACCATGCAAGTAAAACCAGGATGACAATAAAGTCAGGGAACTTGACACATAATTGTGTTCAGAAATGCTCCTGCATAGAGATGGGCCGAACGACCCCCTGTTCGCGGCAGAACTTTCAAACATCGCAAAAGTTCCGAACCGAGTAGAAACCTATTGAAGTCTATGGGACCCAAACTGCAAAAATGAAAGTGCCAATTTTGAAGGCTTATTCAGTGCCTTGAAAAAGTATTCACACCCCTTGAAATTTTCCACATTTTGTCATGTTACACCCAAAAACGTAATGTATTTTATTGAGATTTTATGTGATAGACCAAGACAAAGTGGCACATAATTGGAAAGTGGAAGGAAAATGATAAATAGTTTTCAACATTTTTTACAAATAAATATGTGAAAAATGTGGCGTGCATTTGTATTCAGACCCCCTGAGTCAATACTTTGTAGAACCACCTTTCGTTGAAATTACAGCTGCAAGTCTTTTTGGGGATGTCTGCCAGCTTTGCACATCTAGAGAGTGACATCTTTGCCCATTCTTGTAAAATAGCTCAAGCGCTGTCAGATTCGATGGAGAGCGTCTGTGAACAGCAATTTTCAAGTCTTGCCACAGATTTAGGTCTGAACTTTGACTGGGCCATTCTAACTCATGAATATGCTTTGATCTAAACCATTCCATTCCAGCTCTGGCTCTATGTTTGGGGTTATTGTCCTGCTGGAAGGTGACCCCCCCCGTCTCAAGTCTTTTGCAGACTCTAACAGGTTTTCTTCTAAGATTGCCTTGTATTTGGCTCCATCCATCTTTCCATCAACTCTGACCAGCTTCCCTGTCCCTGTTGAAGAAAAGCATCCCCACAACATGATGCTGCCGCCACTATGTTTCACGGTGGGGATGTTTTGTTCAGAGTGATGTGCAATGTTAGTGTTCAGCCACACATAGTGTTTTGCTTTTAGACCAAAAAGTTCAATTTTGGTCTCATCTGATCAGAGCACCTTCTTCCACATGTTTGCTGTGTCCCCCTAATGGCTTCTCGCAAACTGCAAACAGGAATTCTCATGGCTTTCTTTCAACAATGGCTTTCTTCTTGCCACTCTTCCATAAAGGCCAGATTTGTGGAGTGCACGACTAATAGTTGTCCTGTGGACAGATTCTCCCACCTGAGCTTTGGATCTCTGCAGCTTCTCCAGAGTTACCATGGGCCTCTTAGCTGCTTCTCTGATTAATGCTCTCCTTGTCAGTTTAGGTGGATGGCCATGTCTTGGTAGGTTTGCAGTCGTGCCATACTCTTTCCATTTTCAGATGATGGATTGAACAGTGCTCCGTGAGATGTTCAAAGTATGGGATATTTTTTTATTACCTAACCCTGCTTTAAACTTCTCAACAACTTTATCCCTGACCTGCTTGGTGTGTTCCTTAGCCTTCATAATGCTGTTTGTTCACTAAGATTCTCTAGAAAATCTCTGAGGACTTCACAGAACAGCTGTATTTATACTGAGAATAAATTACACACAGGTAGACTCTATTTTCGAATTAGGTGACTTCTGAAGGCAATTGGTTTCACTAGATTTTAGTTAGGGGTGTCAAAGTAAAGTGGGCTGAATGCAAATGCACGCCACACTTTTCCAAAATTTATTTGTAAAATAATTTGAAAACCATTTATCATTTTCCTTCCACTTCACAATGATGTGCCACTTTGTGTTGGTCTATCACATAAAATCCCAATAAAATACATTTAAGTTTTTGGTAGAAAGATGACAAAATGTGGAAAATAAATACTTTTTCAAGGCACTGCATGCTAGTAATTGGGCATACAATGGTTATGGTGGTCCGGGTACTGCCCTAGGGGATATGTATCAATGAAAAAAAAGTTTGTAAAAAACATAATTTTTAAATGAGCAGTGATTTATTGATGCTTGAAGTGGAACCACCAAAATGAAAAATAACAATAAAAATGAAAAATTCCTTTAAATATAGAGCCGGAGGGGGGGGGGGTCAAGCAGGAACACAACAGGGATTGTGTCACTGATGCATGCATTGTCGCGACTCACGGCTCACCATCCTTTTGGCCTCCTCAAATGGTGACAGTACACTGCATGCATCCTTTATCAAAAGCCATTGGTGTGGGGGAAAAAAGCAGAGCCGGCCTGAGCCTGTCGTTGTGCCATACTCACACAGGTAGTCATTGACGGCCCTCTGCTGCATGTGCAGCTGCTGCAGCATTGCCAAAGTCAAGTTCCACATGGTAAGCATGTCACAAATCAGCCAAGCGAGCACTGGCTGTGTATGACCACCTGAAATTACTACAAACTCTTCTGGCCTGCTTCAGCAGACTTTCCAACCCCGGATACCTATTAAAAAAACACTGCACCAGCAAATTGTGCAATTGTGCCAGGCATGGCACGTGTCAACTTTCCCTGTCTAAGAGCGGACAGGAAGTTTGTGCCATTATCGCACACCACCATTCCTGGCTTCTGCTGGCGTGGCATGAACCACCTTTAGGCCTGCCCCTGCAGAGCTGCCCGAATCTCTGCTCCGGTGTGGCCTCTGTGCTATAGACAGACCAGTTGAAGCACTGCATTGTGCCTTTCAGCCTGACTCATTGAATAGCCATTTGAATGCTTAGGGGGTACTTGTGGTTCATATGGACAATTCAGCAGAGGAGGGCATGAAGGAGGCGAAGAAGAGGAGGAGGTGTTGGAGCTGACAAATCCAGCATCATTACTACTAGCTGTATGGAGACGTGGCGGCACAACAAGCTGCAGCACTAAGCCCTGTCCTGCATCCTTCAGAGTTGGTAGCAAAGTCATCCAGTGTGCTGTGAATAAAATATATCGTCCCTGACCATGCTTGCTAGACCACGTGCCAGCAGTAACGTGGACCTTGTGGCTGACTGTCTTGCACAACAATGCCACAATATTGCCTTCCACATGATGGTAGAGAGCTGGCATACCCTTACGTGAAAAGAAATAGCGACTGGGAACCTGCCATTGTGGTACAGTACATTCTGCAAATTCATGGAAGGGGGCAGAATTCACAAGATGGAAAGGCAGGAGTTGTAAAGCCAGCTGCTTTGACAAGCTTGAATTTTGATGCTGGGCATGTGGGTGACAGTGACTGTATTTTTTTTTTTACTGCAGCAGATTGGGCAGAGAAATTTGCCTTTTGTAATCTACAGCTGGTGATGTGCTACTGACAGATGTGCTGCAAGGACCTAGGACACCCTGCACTATACCATCTTCCCTGTCAGTGGAGGGTGTTGAGAGGTCATGAAGTATAGTGGGGGTAGACCGGAAAAGTGAGGCGTGAGGAGGAGCAGAATTACATCCCTTTTGTGTGGCTTTCAGGTGCTCTTGTCAACGGGCTGAGTGGTGAGAGGTTAAATGCCTTGTCAAGCAGCTGAACTGTGGGAAGCGGGCCGGGAGATAACAGCTCTACAATCTGGTGGAATAGGGTGGCTGCTCTCTACTCTTCCATGATGGCTGCCTCTTTGGGGTTTTGCCTCACCCTCACTTTCCTCCTCTGCTCTATCCAGCACCCAAGTCGCATTAGTGACCTCAACATCATCATCATCCCCTCCATCCTCATTATCACTGGAGACAACTTGCCAATATGCTGCAGCTGGGGGAACATGACTGTCAATTTGTTGTTTACCAGTGTTCTACCCTCTCTGTAGGCTCATGTGCCTACCTTCCTCAACCTCAGAACCAAGATCTGAATTTAGTAATGGCTGTGCATTGTCAGGGAGCAAGTGGCTGACGCTGTGTTTAAATACCTCAGCTGACTCCTCCATGCCTGATGCTGGGGCTATGGCAGGAGTAGCTGTGGACAAGGAGGCAGAATAAGCCACTCTGGCAGCTGCAGTGGACTGCGCACTAGTCTCTGCTTGGGTGATGGAGGATGAGGAGGATGATATTTTAATAAGCCAATCCACCACCTCCTCTGCATGCTGTGGCTGGATGGCATGGGCAACATCACCAAAAGAGGAAATCATGCCCTGCTGCTTGCCATCACAGTGCCTCACAGTGCCATGGGAATGTCTGCCTCTCCTTTTTGGCCTCCCAGACGTGATAGAGGGGGCGCTTATTAACAAAATGTAATAAAGATGTGGAAATGTGTAAGTGGATGCACTTTAATCAATGGAAAGTGATGTTTGGTACACTTTAACTTGAGTGCTCACTACACAGACAGACTCCACTGACACACTACAATATACTGCAGTAAAACTGCACTGACGCACTGCAATAAGCTGTGGTAAATGTGCACTAATGCACTGAAATATACTGCGTTTAATGCAGTAATGCACTCAAATATACTGCATTAAACGTACAGTAAGACACTGATATACACCGCGTTAAACGTGCAGTAGCTCACTAATATATTCTGCGTTAAATGTACAGTAACGCACTGATATATACTGTGTTAAACATGCAGTAACGCACTCAAATACAGTTGTACTCATAAGTTTACATACCCTGGCAGAATTTATGGTTTCTTGGCCATTTTTCAGAGAACATGAATAATAGCAGAAAAATATTTCTTTCACTCATTATAGTGTTTGGCTGAAACCATTTATTATCAATCAACCATGTTTACTCTTTTTAAATCATAATGGCAACAGAAACTACCCAAATGACCCTGATCAAAAGTTTACATACCCTGGTGATTTTGGCCTGATAACATGCACGCAGGTTGACACAAAAGAGTTTGAATGGCTATTAAAGGTAACCATCCTCACCTGTGATCTGTTTGCTTGTAATTAGTGTGTGTGTATAAAAGGTCAATGTGTTTCTGGACTTCTGATAGACCCTTGCATCTTTCATCCAGTGCTGCACTGACGTTTCTGGATTCTGAGTCATGGGGAAAGCAAAAGAATTGTCAAAAGATCTACGGGAAAAGGTAGTTGAACTGTATAAAACAGGAAACGGATATAAAAAGATATCCAAGGAATTGAGAATGCCAATCAGCAGTCTTCAAAGTCTAATCAAGAACTGGAAAAAGAGGAGTTCTGTTGAAACCAAACCACGGTCAGGTAGACCAACTAAGATTTCAGGCACAACCGCCATCAAAATTGTTTGGGATGTAAAAAAAACCCACAAATAACCTCAGGTGAAATACGGGACTCTGAAAACATGTGGTGTGGCTGTTTCAATATGCACAATAAGGAGGCACTTGAAGAAAGACGGGCTGCATGGTCGAGTCACCAGAAGAAAGCCATTACTACGCAAATACCACAAAGTATCTCACTTACAATACGCCAAACAGCACAGAGGCAAGCCTCAAATCTTCTGGCACAAAGTCATTTGGAGTGATGAGACTAAAATTGAGATTTTTGGCCACAACCATAAACGCTACATTTGGAGAGGAGTCAACAAGGCCTATGATGAAAGGTACAGAGGTGGATCGCTGATGTTTTGGGGATGTGTGAGCTACAAAGGCACAGGAAAGTTGGTCAAAATTGTTGGCAAGATGAATGCAGTATGTTATAAAAAAATACTGGAGGAACATTTTCATTCATCGGCCAGGAAGCTGCGCATGGGACGTACTTGGACATTCTAACATGACAATGATCCAAAACACAAGGCCAAGTCGACCTGTCATTGGCTACAGAAAAATAAAGTGAAGATTCTGGAGTGGCTCAGTCTCCTGACTTCAAGATCATTGAGGCACTCTGGGGAGATCTCAAACGTGCAGTTCATGCAAGACAGCCCAAGAATTTACAGGAACTGGAGGCTTTTTTCCAAGAGGAATGGGCAGCTTTCTGAGAAGATAAAGAGCCTCATCCACAAATACCACAAAAGAATTTAAGCTGGCATTGAGGTTAAAGGGGGCAATACACGGTATTAAGAACTGGGGTATATAAACTTTTGATCAGGGTCATTTGGGTAGTTTCTGTTGCCATTATGATTTAAAAAAGAATAAACATATTTGATTGATAATAAATGGCTTCAGCCAAACACTAACCATTAGTGAAAGAAAAGTTTTTGTGTTATCATTCATATTCTCTGAAAAATGGCCAAGAAATCGTAAATTCTGCCAGGGTATGTAAACTTATGAGCACAACTGTATACTGCATTAAACATGCAGTAATGCACTGATATATACTGCGTTAAACATGCAGTAACGCACTGAAATATACTGTGTTAAACGTACACTAACGCATTGACATAAATTGCGTTAAACGTGCAGTAACGCACAGATGAATACTGCGTTAGATGTGCAGTAACTCACTCAAATATACTGCGTTAAACGTGCAGTAACGCACTGGTATATATTGTGCTAAACGTGCATTAATGCACTGATATATGCTGTGTTAGATGTGCAGTAATGCACTCAAATATACTGCGTTAAACGCACAGTAACGCACTGATATATACTGCGTTAAAAGTGCAGTGACACACTCAAATATACTGCAATAAACGTGCAGTAAGGCACTTATATATACTGCATTAAACGTACAGTAAAACACTGAAATATACTGCGTTAAACGTGCAGTAACACACTGATAAATACTGTGTTAAACATGCAGTAACACACTGATATATACTGCGTTAAACGTGCAGTAACAAACTATTATATGCTGCATTAAATGTACAGTAGCGCACTGATATATACTGCGTTAAGTGTGCAGTAACGCACTGATTCATACTGCTTTATATGTGCAGTAACGCACTGAAAAATACTGCATTAAACATGCAGTAACACACTAATTTATACTGTGTTAAACATGCAGTAACGCACTGATATATACGGCATTAATACTACATTAAACAAGCAGTAACAAACTGAAATATATTGCATAAAACATGCAGTAATGCACTGAAATATATTGCATTAGACGTGTAGTAATATATACTGCATTAAACATAACACACTGATATATACTGTGTTTAACATACAGTAACGCACTGATATATGCTGCGTTAAACGTGCAGTAATGTACGCAAATATGCTGCATTAAACGTGCAGTAATGCACTAATATATACTGTGGTAAAGGTGCAGTAATGCACTGATATATACTATGTTAAGCATGCAGTAACGCACTCAAATATACTGCATTAAACGTGCAGTAACACACTAATGTATGCTGTGTTAAACATGCAGTAACACACTAATATATGATGCGTTAAACATGCAGTAACACACTGATATGTACTGCTTTAAACGTACAGTAACGCACTCAAATATACTGTGTTAAACATGCGGTGACGCACTGATATTTACTGCATTAAACGTACAGTAACACACTGATATATACTGCATCAAACACGCAGAAACGCATTGAAATATAATGCATTAAACACGCATTAACACACTGAAATATACTGCGTTAGACTGCAGTAATGTACTGATATATACTGCGTTAAACGTACAGTAATGCACTGATATATACAAGATTAAATGTACATTAATGCACTGATATATACTGCATTAAACGTGCAGTAACACACTCAAACATACTGCATTAAAAGTGCAGTAATGCACTGATATATACTGTGTTAAACATGCAGCAATGCACTGATATATACTGCGTTATATGTGCAGTAATGCACTGACACACACTGCATTAAGGGCCCTTTCACACTGAGATGCTTAAAAAACACCTTAAAACACCTTAGCGCTATTATCACATTATCATCGCGTTTTTGGGGCGCTAGTGATAAAATTAGTGCACCGTGCTGGCATTTTAAAGGCGTTTTTCAAGCGTTAGTGAAGCATGGGCATCAGGTAATAACCCAACCTCCCTACATCACTTCTTGCTAACTTCCTGGTATCTCATGGAGATGAGAGGGTGTACAGAGAGAAGATAGAAATTCTGGAGTTTATTTTGTTGTTTGTGATACTCTATTGGGAGAATATCCACCAATGCGCGTTTCTATATGAGGACCTGAGAGTGCAGCCTAACAAGTTCAGAAATTACAGTCAGTTGAGCATTGTAACGTAAGTGTCTATATCCCAATCCCTAATCCCACTAGTAACAACACTAACTCTAATCTCTCTCCCACTAGTACCAAATCCCTAATCCCACTCCCACTAGTCCCACTAGTGCCAAATGCCTAACCCTAACCCTAATCCCACTCCCACTAGTCCCAAATCCCCAACCCTAATCCCGTTCCCACTAGTCCCAAATCCCCAACCCTAACCCTAATCCCACTCCCACTAGTCTCAAACCCCTAACCCTAGCCCTAACCTCGCTCCCACTAGTCCCAAATCCCTAACCTTAATCCCGCTCCCACTAGTGCCAAATCCCTAACCCTAATTCTGCTCCCACAAGTCCTAAATCCCTAACCCTAATCCCGCTCCCACCAATCCCAAATCCCTAACCCTAATCCTAATCCCACTCCCACTAGTTGAAAATTCCTAACCCTAATCTCACTAGTCACAAATCCCAAACCCTAATCCTACTTTAACTAGTCCCAAAACCCCAACTCTTAACCCTAATCTCGCTCCCACTAGTCCCAAATCCCTAACCCTAAACCTGCTTCCACTAGTCCCAAATCCCCAACCCTAACCCTAATCCTGCTCCCACTAGTCCCAAATCCTCAACCCTAACACTAACCCCGCTCCCACTAGTCCAAAATCCCTAACACTAATCCCACTCCCATTAGTCCCAAATCGCTAACCCTAATCCCACTCCCACCAGTCCCAAAACCCCAACTCTTATCCCTAATCCCGCTCCCACTAGTCCCAAATCCCTAACCCTAACCCCGCTCCCACTAATCCCAAATCCCTAACCCTAATCTCGCTCCCACTAGTCCCAAATCCCTAACCCTAATCCCACTAGTCCCAAATCCCTAACCCTAACCCCGCTCCCACTAATCCCAAATCCCTAACCCTAATCCCGCTCCCACTAGTCCCAAATCCCTAACCCTAATCCCACTAGTCCCAAATCCCCAACCCTAACCCTAATCCCGCTCCTGCTAGTCCAAATTCCCAACAAAAACACTAATCCTGCTTCCACTAGTCCCAAATCCCTAACCCTAATCCCGGTCCCACTAGTCCCAAATCCCTAACCCTAAGCCCACTCCCACTAGTCCCAAATCCACACCCTAACCTTAATCTCCCAGTAGTCCCAAATCCCAACCCTTACCCTAATCCCGCTCCCACTAGTCCCAAATCCCTAACCCTAATCTTGCTCCCACTAGTCCCAAATATCCAACCCTAACCCTAATCCCGCTCCCACTATTCCAAATTCTCAACCCAAACACTAATCCCGCTCCCACTAGTCCAAAATCCCTAACCCTAATCCCGCTCCCACTAGTCCCAAATCCCAAACCCTAACCCTAATCCCACTCAAACTAGTCAAAAATCCCTAACCCTAATCCTACTCCAGCTAGTCCCAAAACCCAACTCTTAACCCTAATCTAACTCCCACTAGTCCCAAATCCTTAACCCTAATCCCGCTCCCACTAATCCCAAATCCCTAACCCTAATCCTGCTTCCACTAGTCCCAAATCCCCAACCCTAATCCCACTCCCACTAGTCCCAAATCCTCAACCCTAACTCTAATCCCGCTCCCACTAGTCCCAAATCCCTAACCCTAATCCCACTCTCATTAGTCCCAAATCCCTAACCCTAATCCCACTCCCACTACTCCCAAAACCCCAACTCTGAACCCGAATCCCGCTCCCACTAGTCTCAAATCCCAACCCTTACCCTAATCCCACTTCCACTAGTCCCAAATCTCTAACCCTAATCCTGCTCCCACTAGTCACAAATCCTTAACCCTAATCCCACTCCAACTTGTGCCAAAACCACAACTCTTAACCCTAATCCCACTCCCACTAGTCCCAAATCCCCAACCCTAACCCTAATCCCGCTCCCACTAGTCCCAAATCCCCAACCCTAACCCTAATCCCGCTCCCACTAGTCCCAAATCCCCAACTCTTAACACTAATCTCACTCCCACTAGTCCCAAATCCCTAACCCTAATCCCAGTCCCACTAATCCCTAATCCTGCTCCCACTAGTTCCAAATCCCCAACCCTAATCCCACAACCACTAGTCCCAAATCCCCAACCCTAACACTAATCCTGCTCCCGCTAGTCCCAAGTCCCTAACCCTAATCCTGTTCCCACTAGTCCCAAATCCCTAACCCTAAACCTAATCCCACTCCCACTAGTCCCAAATCCCTAACCCTAATCCCACTCTCACTAGTCCCAAATCCCTAACCCTAATCCCATTCCCACTAGTCCCAAATCTCAGACACTAAACCTAATCCCACTCCCACTAGCCCCAAATCCCCAAAGCTAACCCCGCTCCCACTAGTCCAAATCCTTAACCCTAACCTTAATCCCACTTTCACTAGTCACAAATCCCTAACCCTAATCCAACTTCAACTAGTCCAAAAACCCCAACTCTTAACCCTAATCTCGCTCCCACTAGTCCCAAATCCCTAACCCTAATCCCACTCTCACTAATCCCAAATCCCTAACCCTAATCATACTCCCATTAGTCACAAATCCCTAATCCCACTCCCACTAGTCCCAAAACCCAAACTCTTAACCCTAATCCCGCTCCCGCTCATCCCAAATCCCTAACCCTGCTCCCACTAGTCCAAAATCCCTAACCCTAAACCTAATCCCACTCCCACTAGTCCTGAATTCCTAACCCTAATCCAACTCTCACTAGTCCCAAATCTTCAACCCTAACCCTAATCCCGCTTCCACTAGTCCCAAATCCCTAACCCTAATCCCACTCCCATTAGTCCCAAATGTTTAACCCTAACCCTAATCCCACTCCCACTAGTCCCAAAACCCCAACTCTTAACCCTAATCCCGCTCCCACTCATCCCAAATCCCTAACCCTAATCCCGCTCCCACTCATCCCAAATCTCGAACCCTAACCCCACTCCCACTAGTCCCAAATCCCCAACCCTAACTCTAATCCCGCTCCCACAAGTCCCAAATCCCAACCCTTAAGCTAATCCTGCTCCCACTAGTCCCAAATCCCTAACCCTAATCCCACTCCCACTAGTCCCAAGACCCCAACTCTTAACCCTAATCTCGCTCCCACTAGTCCCAAATCCCTAAACCCGCTCCCACTAGTCCCAAATCCCTAACCCTAATCCCACTCCCACTAGTCCCAAATCCCTAACCCTAATCCCACTCCCACAAGTCCCAAATCCCAACCCTTACCCTAATCCCGATCCCACTAGTCCCAAATCTCTAACCCTAATCCCGCTCCCACTAGTCACAAATCCTTAACCCTAATCCCACTTCAACTTGTCCCAGAACCCCAACTCTTAACCCTAATCTCGCTCCCACTAGTCCCAAATCCCTAACCCTAATCCCAGTCCCACTAATCCCTAATCCTGCTCCCACTAGTCCCAAATCCCCAACCCTAATCCCACTCCCACTAGTCCCAAATCCCCAACCCTAACCCTAATCCCACTCCCTAACCCTAATCCTGCTCCCACTAGTGCAAAATCCCTAACCCTAAACCTAATCCCACTCCCACTAGTCCCAAATCCCTAACCCTAATACCACTCTCACTAGTCCCAAATCCCTAAGCCTAACGCTAACCCACTCCCACTAGTCCCAAATCCTAGACCCTAAACCTAATCCCACTCCCACTAGTCCCAAATCCCCAACCCTAACCCCGCTCCCACTAGTCCCAAATCTCTAACCCTAACCTTAATCCCCCTCTCACTAGTCACAAATCCCTAACCCTAATTCAACTTCAACTAGTCCCAAAACCCGAACTCTTAACCCCAATCTCATTCCCACTAGTCCCAAATCCCTAACCCTAATCCCACTCCCACTAGTCCCAAAACCCAAAATCTTAACCCTAATCCTGCTCCTGCTCATCCCAAATCCCTAACCCTTACCCTGCTCCCACTAGTCCCAAATTGCTGACCCTAATCCTGCTCCCACTAGTCCCAAATCCCTAACCCTAATCCCACTCCCACTAGTCCCAAATCCTTAACCCTATTCCTACTCCCACTAGTCCCAAATCCCCAACACTAAACCTAATCCCGCTCCCACTAGTCCAAATTCCCAACCCAAACACTAATCATGCTCCCACTGGTCCCAAATCCCTAACCCTAAACCTAATCCCACTCCCACTAGTCCTGAATTCCTAACCCTAATCCAACTCTCACTAGTCCCAAATCCTCAACCCTAACCCTATTCCCGCTTCCACTAGTCCCAAATCCCTAACCCTAATCCCACTCCCATTAGTCCCAAATGCTTAACCCTAACCCTAATCCCACTCCCACTAGTCCCAAAACCCCAACTCTTAACCCTAATCCCGCTCCCACTCTTCCCAAATCCCTAACCCTAATCCCGCTCCCACTCATCCCAAATCTCGAACCCTAACCCCACTTCCACTAGTCCCAAATCCCCAACCCTAACCCTAATCCCGCCCCCACAAGTCCCAAATCCCAATCCTTAAGATAATCCCGCTCCCACTAGTCCCAAATCCCTTACCCTAATCCCACTCCCATTAGTCCCAAGTCCCTAACCCTAATCCCACTCCCACTAGTCCCAAGACCCCAACACTTAACCCTAATCTCGCTCCCACTAGTCCCAAATCCCTAAACCCGCTCCCACTAGTCCCAAATCCCTAACCCTAATCCCACTCCCACTAGTCCCAAATCCCTAACCCTAATCCCACTCCCACAAGTCCCAAATCCCAACCCTTACCCTAATCCCGATCCCACTAGTCCCAAATCTCTAACCCTAATCCCGCTCCCACTAGTCACAAATCCTTAACCCTAATCCCACTTCAACTTGTCCCAGAACCCCAACTCTTAACCCTAATCTCGCTCCCACTAGTCCCAAATCCCTAACCCTAATCCCAGTCCCACTAATCCCTAATCCTGCTCCCACTAGTCCCAAATCCCCAACCCTAATCCCACTCTCACTAGTCCCAAATCCCCAACCCTAACCCTAATCCTGCTCCCACTAGTCCAAAATCCCTAACCCTAAACCTAATCCCACTCCCACTAGTCCCAAATCCCTAAGCCTAACGCTAACCCACTCCCACTAGTCCCAAATCCCAGACCCTAAACCTAATCCCACTCCCACTAGTCCCAAATCCCCAACCCCGCTCCCACTAGTTCCAAATCTCTAACCCTAACCTTAATCCCGCTCTCACTAGTCACAAATCCCTAACCCTAATTCAACTAGTCCCAAAACCCGAACTCTTAACCCCAATGTCATTCCCACTAGTCCCAAATCCCTAACCCTAATCCCACTCCCACTAGTCCCAAAACCCAAACTCTTAACCCTAATCCTGCTCCTGCTCATCCCAAATCCCTAACCCTAACCCTGCTCCCACTAGTCCCAAATTGCTGACCCTAATCCCGCTCCCACTAGTCCCAAATCCCTAACCCTAATCCCACTCCCACTAGTCCCAAAGCCCTAACCCTATTCCTACTCCCACTAGTCCCAAATCCCCAACCCTAAACCTAATCCCGCTCCCACTAGTCCAAATTCCCAACCCAAACACTAATCCTGCTCCCTCTGGTCCCAAATCCCTAACCCTAATTCCAGTTCCTCTAGTCTCAAATCCCTAACCCTAATCCCACTCTCACTAATCCCAAATCCCCAACCCTAACCCTAATCTCCCACTAGTCCCAAATCCCAACCCTTACCCTAATCCCGCTCCCACTAGTCCCAAATCCCTAACCGTAATCACGCTCCCACTAGTCCCAAATCCCTAACCCTAATCTTGCTCTCACTAGTCCCAAATCCCCAACCCTAATCCCGCTAGCACTAGTCCAAATTCTCAACCCAAAAATTAATCCCGCTTCCACTAGTCCCAAATCCCTAACCCTAATCCCACTCCCACTAGTCCCAAATCCCCAACCCTAACCCTAACCCTGCTCCCACTAGTGCAAATTCTTAACCCAAACACTATTCCCGCTCCCACTAGTCTCAAATCCCTAACCCTAATCCCATTCCCACTAGTCCCAAATCCCTAACCCTAATCCCACTCCCACTAGTCGCACATCTCTAACCCCACTCCCACTAGTCACAAATCCCTAACCCTAATCCTACTCCCACTAGTCCCAAATCCCTAACCCTAATTCCGCTCCCACTAATCCCAAATCCCTAACCCTAATCCTGCTTCCACTAGTCCCAAATCCCAAACCCTAACCCTAATCCTGCTCCCACTAGTCCCAAATCCTCAACTCTAACCCTAATCCCGCTCCCACTAGTCCCAAATCCCTAACCCTAATCCCACTCCCACTAGTCCCCAAACCCCAACTCTTAACCCTAATCCCGCTCTCACTCGTTCCCAAATCCCTAACCCTAACTCTGCTCCCACTAGTCCCAAATCCCTAACCCTAATCCCGCTCCCACTAGTCCCAAATCCCTAACCCTAATCCCACACTCACTAGTCCCAAATCCCTAACGCTAATCCAACTCCCATTAGTCCCAAATCCCCAACCCTAACCCTAATCCCTCTCCCATTAGTCCAAATTCCCAACCCAAACACTAATCCCACTCCCACTAGTCCCAAATCGTTAACCATAATCACGGTCCCACTAGTCCCAAATCCTTAACCCTAACCCTAATCTCCCACTAGTCCCAAATCCCAACCCTTACCCTAATCCCGCTCCCATTAGTCCCAAATCCCCAACCCTAATCTCACTCCCACTAGTCCCAAATCCCTAACCCTAATCCCAGTCCCACTAATCCCTAATCTCGCTCCCACTAGTCCCAAATTCCCAACCCTAATCCCACTCCCACTAGTCCCAAATCCCCAATCCTAACCCTAAATCCGCTCCCACTAGTCCCAAGTCCCTAACCCTAATCCTGCTCCGACCAGTCCCAAATCCCTAACCCTAAACTTAATCCCACTCCCACTAGTCCCAAATCCCTAACCCTAACCCTAATCCCACTCCCACTAGTCCCAAATCCCAGGCCCTAAGCCTAATCCCACTCCCACTAGTCCCAAATCCCCAACCCTAACCCCACTCCCACTAGTCCCAAATCCCTAACCCTAACCTTAATCCCGCTCTCACTATTCACAAATCCCTAACCCCAATCCAAATTCAACTTGTCCCAAAACCCCAACTCTTAACCCTAATCTTGCTTCCTCTAATACCAAATCCCTAACCCTAATCCCACTCCCACTAATCCCAAATCCCTAACCCTAATCCCACTCCCATTAGTCCCAAATCCCTAACCCTAACCCTGCTCCCACTAGTCCCTAATCCCTAACCCTAATCCTGCTCCCACTAGTCCCAAATTCCAAACCCTAACCCTGCCCCCACTAGTCCCAATTCCCTAACCCTAATCCCGCTCCTACTAGTCCCAAATCCCCAACCCTAACCCTAATCCTGCTCCCACTAGTCCCAAGTCCCTAACCCTAATCCTGCTCCCACCAGTCCCAAATCTCTAACATTAATCCCGCTCCCAGTAGTCACAAATCCTTAACCCTAATCCCACTCCAACTTGTCCCAAAACCCCAACTCTTAACCCTAATCTCGCTCCCACTAGTCCCAAATCCCTAACCCTAATCCCAGTCCCACTAATCCCTAATCTCGCTCCCACTAGTCTCAAATCCCCAACCATAATCCCACTCCCACTAGTCCCAAATCCCCAACCCTAACCCTAATCCCACTCCCACTAGTCTCAAGTCCCTAACCCTAATCCTGCTCCCACTAGTCCAAAATCCCTAACCCTAAACTTAATCCCACTCCCACTAGTCCCAAATTCCTCACCCTAATCCCACTCTCACTAGTCCCAAATCCCTAACCCTAATCCCACTAGTCCCAAATCCCAGGCCCTAAGCCTAATCCCACTCCCACTAGTCCCAAATACCCAACCCTAACCCCTCTCCCACTAGTCCCAAATCCCTAACCCTAACCTTCATCCCGCTCTCACTAGTCACAAATCCCTAACCCTAATCCAACTTCAACTAGTCCCAAAACCCCAACTCTTAACCCTAATCTTGCTTCCTCTATTACCAGATCTCTAACCCTAATCCCACTCCCACTAATCCCAAATCCCTAACCCTAATCCCACTCCCACTAGTCCCAAATCCCTCACCCTAATCCCACTCTCACTAGTCCCAAATCCCTAACCCTAACCCTAATCCCACTAGTCCCAAATCCCAGGCCCTAAGCCTAATCCCACTCCCACTAGTCCCAAATACCCAACCCTAACCCCTCTCCCACTAGTCCCAAATCCCTAACCCTAACCTTCATCCCGCTCTCACTAGTCACAAATCCCTAACCCTAATCCAACTTCAACTAGTCCCAAAACCCCAACTCTTAACCCTAATCTTGCTTCCTCTATTACCAGATCTCTAACCCTAACCCTGCTCCCACTAGTCCCTAATCCCTAACCCCAATCCTGCTCCCACTAGTCCCAAATCCCTAACCCTAACCCTGCTCCCACTAGTCCCAAATCCCTAACCCTAATCCCGCTCCCACTAGTCCTAAATCCCTAATCCTAATCCCACTCCCATTAGTCCCAAATCCCCAACCCTAACCCTAATCCCGCTCCCACTAGTCCCAAATCCCAACCCTTACCCTAATCCCGCTCCCACTAGTCCCAAATCTCTAACCCTAATCCCGCACCCACTAGTCACAAATCCTTAACCCTAATCCCACTCCAACTTGTCCCAAAACCCCAACTCTTAACCGTAATCTCACTTCCACTAGTCCCAAATCCCTAACCCTAATCCCAGTCCCACTAATCCCTAATCTCGCTCCCACTAGTCTCAAATCCCCAACCCTAAACCCACTCCCACTAGTCCCAGATCCCCAACCCTAACCCTAATCCCGCTCCCAAAAGTCCCAAGTCCCTAACCCTAATCCTGCTCCCACTAGTCCCAAATCCTTAACCCTAAACTTAATCCCACTCCCACTAGTCCCAAATCCCTAACCCTAATCCCACTCCCATTAGTCCCAAATCCCTAACCCTAATCCCACTCCCACTAGTCCCAAAACCCAACTCTTAACCCTAATCCCACTCCCATTAGTCCCAAATCCCTAACCTTAACCCTGCTCCCACTAGTCCCTAATCCCTAACCCTAATCCCGCTCCCAGTAGTCCCAAATCCCTAACCCTAATCCCAGTCCCTCTAGTCCCAATTCCCTAACCCTAATCCCACTCCCACTAGTCCTAAATCCCCAACCCTAACAGTAATCCCGCTCTCACTACTCCCATATCCCAACCCTTACCCTAATCCCACTCCCACTAGTCCCAAATCCCTAACCGTAATCCTGCTGTCACTAGTCCCAAATCCCCAACCCTAACCCTAATCCCGCTCCCACTAGTCCAAATTCTCAACCCAAACACTAATCCCGCTCCCACTAGTCCCAAATCCCTAACCCTTTTCCCGCTCCCACTAGTCCCAAATCCCTAACCCTAATCCCACTCCCACTAATCCCAAATCCCTAACCCTAATCCTGCTCCCACTAGTCCCAAATCCCTAAACTTAACCCTAATCCCACTCTCATTAGTCCCAAATCCCTAACCCTAATCTCACTCCCACTAGTCCCAAAACCCCAACTTTTAACCCTAATCCCGCTCCCGCTCATCCCAAAACCCTAACCCCGCTCCCACTAGTCCCAAATCCCTAACCCTAATCCCACTCCCACTAGTCCCAAATCCCCAACCCTAACCCTAATCCCGCTCCCTCTAGCCCCAAATCCCAACCCTTACCCTAATCCCGCTCCCACTAGTCCCAAATCCCTAACCCTAATCCCGCTCCCACTAGTCACAAATCCTTAACCCTAATCCCCCTCCAACTTGTCCCAAAGCCCCAACTCTTAACCCTAATCTTGTTCCCACTAGTCCCAAATCCCTAACCCTAATCCCAGTCCCACTAATCCCTAATCCTGCTCCCACTAGTCCCAAATCCCCAACCCTAATCCCACTCCCACTAGTCCCAAATCCACAACCCTAACCCTAATCCCGCTCCCACTAGTCCCAAGTCCCTAACCCTAATCCTGCTCCCACTAGTCCCAAATCCCTAACCCTAAACCTAATCCCACTAGTTCCAAATCCCAGACCCTAAGCCTAATCCCACTCCCACTAGTCCCAAATCCCCAACCCTAACCCCGCTCCCACTAGTCCCAAATCCCTAACCCTAAACCCACTCTCACTAGGCCCAAATCCCTAACCCTAATCCCACTCTCACTAGTCCCAAATCCCAGACCCTAAACCCAATCCCACTCCCACTAGTCCCAAATCCCCAACCCTAACCCCGCTCCCACTAGTCCCAAATCCCTAACCCTAATCTTAATCCCGCTCTCACTAGTCACAAATCCCTAACCCTAATCCAACTTCAACTAGTCTCAAAACCCCAACTCTTAACCCTAATCTGACTCCCACTAGTCCCAAATCCCTAGCCCTAATCCCACTCCCACTAATCCCAAATCCCTAACCCTAATCCCACTCCCACTAGTCCCAAATCCCCAACCCTAATCCTGCTCCCACTAGTCCCAAATCCCCAACTCTAACCCTAATCCTGCTCCCACTAGTCCCAAATACCTAACCCTAATCCCACTAGTCCCAAATCCCTAACCCTAATCCCACTCCCACTACTCCCAAAACCCCAACTCTCAACCCTAATCCCGTTCCCACTCATCCCAAATCCCTAACCCTCATCCCACTCCCACTACTCCCAAATCCCTAACCCTATTCCTAACCCTAATCCCTGATAGTGTTAACAAATTACCCTTTTTCTGTCCCAGGTTTGACTTCCTTCTTGAGATGTTGTCGTCTGCCTTGCTGAGACAGGATACCAACTGCAGAGAGGCAATACCTCCGTGTGAACGTTTGCTTATAACACTCAGGTAAGTTTATAAAGATAGATAAGTAGGTGAATCAATATGTTATCAAGTATTAAGTAAAATACAACATATTTTTAAAAAATATATATATATATTTTATTCCATACATATATTGTTGTACACTCAAAAATTGGAAAACGAAAACGTGGCAAATAACAATAAACACATAACAATCATTAAAGCGGGGGTCCACCTATCTATCGTTTTTGTTTTTTTTGAGTTCATTCACAAACTTTTCTTCTCAGCTTTACATACTCACATATTGTGTGTAATATATCCGCCTGTGTCAGATTTCGTCGGAAAGAATAACTTATATTATTCACTGCAGGCGGTTTCCATCTTCATTGTGGGCATTTGAAGCCCACAAGCATTTATTTCCTGGATGTGGTGAATGCTGTGCTCCCAGCATTCACCGCTCGTTCCCGCACATGTTCAGTGGCTTCCTGGGAAGCCTGAGACTAGCTCCCAGGAGTCTGGGAGAGGCTAGAAACACGCCTACTCCCACGGGAGGAGAACCAGGAAGTGCAAAGAAGAATAGAAAAATAAAAGGTAATTACGGCGATTTTAATTTTTTTAAACGGCATGTCAGCATCTAGGCAAGGAAGAGAATACATACAGATATTGTTCAAAATTTGGGTGGAACCCCGCTTTAATGTTGATTCACGTCGATATTTGAATATATGAAAACTTTATAACTTTAACTTTTTTTATTGCAAAATTTGGCATATAGAAGATGCTGAAAAATACAACAAACTAACCAAAAAATATATGCTTAAATTAGCATACATTTTTTCAAACAATATTATTTACAAAACTACAATTTAAAGGTCATGATGTAAAGGAGGGGTAGAATGGGACTCCTCTCGAGGGGGGTGAGGGCGAGGTTGCTAGGGTCTATAAACTGGTAAGTCATATGCCCCTCCCTGCATCCGTGCAGTGTTAAAGGTGGGAGGAGGTGGGTGGCTCATATTAGGGTAAACTGACCCTGATGAACCTGGGTAGTGTACAACTCTTTCATCGAAAAAAAGTAGGATCATAACGTGGTGGATAATTTGCAGTGTTTGGAGAATTTATTTCAGGTCTAGAGGTGAAGGATGGACATGATTTATTTTGAAAGGATTCAATCACTCGTAACAACTCCATCCTCAAAGTGCATTGTAATCTTTTTTTCCACCATGTCCATCTGAGGTATGATGCTACAAACAAAAGCAGCATTTTCACCCATATCCTGTTGTGCTGCCAACATTTTTTTTACTACAGTACATCAATGAAGTCAGCTGATTGCTGCTGTTTAGATTTTTTTTACAGGTGTTCCCTAGAGGCTCAGGGTCTGGATAACCTGGGCTTCCAGGTTCAGTGTCCTCGAAGAGGACTTGTGACTCTGTGGCAAGTTCAGCATCCTCCTGCTGATTGCCATCCTGCTCCTCCTCTGTTTCAGAGGTCTAGATTACTTTCAGTCCTAAAAAAAGAAATATAGAAAAAAAAACTATATAATCCTTATTAATTACAACTTATAACTCTACAAGTTTGTATACTTACTCCCTAACTGGCTTTAGAAATTATTTATTTATTATTTATTTATTTATTTCAGGTACTTATATAGCGCCGTCAATTTACGCAGCGCTTTACATATACATTGTACATTCACATCAGTCCCTACCCTCAAGGAGCTTACATCTAAGGTCCCTAACTCACATTCATACATTCATTCATACTCAAATTCAAGCTCATAATAGTGGCAGTACATTCTGACTTTCTTGGCACCGGACCCACTCTTTGATTTCCTCTGCCTCTTCAACTCCCTCCTAAAATTGTCCTTCAAAGTCTTCCAACGTTTTTTCAGTTGTTCCACTAAAGTATAGGAAATTATTTCTTCTTTTTATTTACAGATATCTTGCCACAGAAAATAGCTACACATCACTCCAATATGAATTTCACACAGGAATATCGACTATAAATGAGATTGTAAAGCTAAAGTGTGAGGCTATCTGGAATCTAAAGAAGGAATTCATGCCAATTCCAAATAAAGAGAAGTGGGAAGATGTAGCCAAGCGTTTCTGGGGTAAAACTAACTTTCCTAACTGCCTGGGAGCCATTGATGGCAAACACATAAGGGTTATAAAACCCTGCCACAGTGGAAGCAGATACTTAATCTACAAAAAGTACTTTTTGATTGTGCTAATGGCTAATAGATGCAGACTACAAATTCTTCTTTGTCAACATAGGAGCATTTGGAAGTTGTACAGACTCAACTGTGTATGAGAATTCCAAATTTGGAAAGCAGCTAGCTGCAAATTACCTAAATTTACCTGTGAACAAACCACTACCTGGTACAGAAAATGCAGATATGCCTTTTGTTTTTGTGGGTGATGAGGCATTCGCTATTAATGAACGCCTAATGAAGCCACACTCACAAAGAAATCTCGACCCCCGTAAGAGAATATTCAACTATCATCTCTGTCGGGCACGCAGGCTAGTAGAATGTGCTTTTGGAATACTTGCCAACAAATGGCAAGTTTTCCACAAACCATTAAATCTGAAGATAGAAAATGCTAGTAAAGTAATAAAAGAGGAGAGAGAGACAGCGTTAATTTTGAGGACACATTGGCACACAATTTAGAACCCGCTGATTTTGTTCTTGTATGTGGTCCGAGAGTTGGTTTCACAATAAGGGATCAATTGGCTGACTATTTTATGAGCCCTGCTGGTGAAGTTAGTTGGCAAGGTGATATGATATAGCACTTTCCCAAATCCACAATTGAAACCAATAAGTTCTTCAATTCTAAGATACTGTGTTAAGCTCTGTGGTAATATTTGTAATGAATTGTTTTTGTTTAACAACATTAGTATTCAAAAAAAGATTAAACTAAGATGGTCACATTGATGTGACCATCTTTATGTAATTTGTATAATATATATATCTTAGCTTCTTTTAGTAAGTGTTTTGTATTATTACATGGTTTGTACCTAGCATTGAACCAAGTTAGTAATCTTCCTGTCAAATTTTATTCGGATTCACTTATTTTGTGGTGAGAACATACTTTGCACAAAAAATCTATATATTTGTTAATTATAATGTGTCATGTAATAAACATAATCAAATATGAATATGAGTAGTGTTTGTCTTTTATCGATGTAACATTAATAATTATAACATATATACAAAATATGAATATTGACTATAGTGGGATTAGGGTTAGGGTTGGGGATTTGGGACTAGTGGGAGCTGGATTAGGATTAAGAGTTGGGGTTTTGGGGCTAGTGGGAGTGGGATTAGGGTTAGGGATTTGGGACTAGTGGGAGTGGGATTAGGGTTAGGGTTAGGGATTTGGGACTAGTGGGAGTTGGATTAGGGTTGGGAATTTGGGACCAGTGGGAGTGGGATTAGGGTTAGGGATTTGGGTCTAGTGGGAGCGGAATTAGGATTAGGGATTTGGGACTAGTGGGTGCGGGATTAGGGTTAGGGATTTGGGACTAGTGGGAGCAGAATTAGGGTTTAGATTTAGGTTTTAGGACTAGTGGGAGTGGGATTAGGGTTAGGGATTTGGGACTAGTGGGAGTGGGATTAGGGTTAGAGATTTGGGACTAGTGGGAGTGGGATTAGAGTTAGGGATTTGGGACTAGTGAGAGTGGAATTAGTGTTAAGAGTTGGGGATTTGGGACTAGTGGGAGTGGGATTAGGGTTAGGGATTTGGGACTAGTGAGTGTGGAATTAGGGTTAGTGTTTGGATTTTCGGGACTAGTGGGAGTTGTAAAGGCTGAACTCCACCTTCTACAACTTATCGACCCTTGGCGTCTTTTACATCCACACGACAGGGATTACTCCTTTTTCTCCTCAGCACATCAAACCTATTCTCGCTTGTACTTTCTCCTGATTCCTCATAGAGAGCTCCCTTGGGACCAAATGGCCCATATTGGAGACATAGTTCTGTCGGACCATGCTCCCATACACCTCGCCTTACAAATGGGCCATACTGTTCAGAGTCCTCCATCCTGGCGTCTTAATGAGGCTCTTCTCCAATCCCCCGAAGTCTGTCAAACACTGGAAGCTGCCCTCTCGGAATATTTTTCCCTATACGACGATTCAGTGGATAACCCATTTGTGGTTTGGGAAGCCCACAAGCCAGTAATTGGGGGCGCTTTGATCAATATAGGAGCAAGTTTGAAGCGGGAAAGGACTGTCCAGGTTGACACCCTACTTGCCCGTCTTTGTCGCCTTGAAAGCGCTCACAAAGCCACTATTGCCCGTTCGTTACATTGCGAGCTACTTAAGACCCGTAAAGAACTCAACTCCCTCCTTTTTCATAAAACAAAACAGAAATTGGTATGGTCCCATCCTACTATGTACGAATTTTCAAACAAACCCGGCACTCTCCTAGCGAGGGCGCTCCATGGACCTCGTACCCAGACCTATATCCCACATATCACCTCATCTTCGGGGCAAAAACTCTACATCGGATGCTATGGCTGCTGAATTTCACTCCTTCTTCTGTGGTTTATACAACCTAGACCCAACACCATCCCCGGAAGCCTCTTTAGGTCTTTCCGCAAACATCTGCACTTACATTGCATCTTCTGGCATGTCCTCTCTTTCCTCCTCTGTACGAGAACAATTAGAGTCTCCTATCACAAAGGAGGAACTATGTAAGGCTATCGCTCAGTTCAAACCAAAAAAGGCACCAGGGCCTGACGGTCTGACTGCTGTCTACTACAAGACGTTCTGTACTTTACTCACACCACGCTTGGTAACAGCCCTAAACTCTCTGGTGGAGGGGAAGTCTATGCCGGTAGACGCTCTTAGAGCATTAATTTCCCTGATCCCCAAGGAAGGCAAAGATCCAGCCCAGTGCGGCAGTTATCATCCCATTGCACTTTTAAATACCGATCTGAAACTCTTTGCAAAGATTCTGCCCAATAGATTAATGCCCCATCTCCTGAGACTGATACACAAGGACCAGGCGGGGTTCGTCCCACTCCGAGAGCCTCGTGACAATACCATTTGTGTCATTAATCTGATTCATGCAGCCAGGACTTCCAAGAAACCACTTATTCTGCTCTCAACGGATGCAGACAAAGCATTCGACAGGGTCCACTGATCCTTCATACGAGCGACCATGGAACATATTGGCCTTGGGACCTCTATGCTTAGCTGGATTTCTGCTCTCTACTCACGGCCTTCTGCAGCTGTAATAGTCAAGACCAGGCCTGATTTCTTTGACATATCGAACGGGACACGGCAGGGCTGCCCCCTCTCACCCCTGATATTTATATTGACCTTGGAACCCTTCCTCTGCATGGTCTATGATGATCCTAATATCACTGGGTATCGTAAATCCTCAGGGGACCATAAGTTGGCAGCGTTCACTGATGACCTGATCTTTTTTCTTATGGACCCGCTCATCTTTCTACCAAACCTCCTAAAGGCTTTACATGTGTATGGGACTTTGTCCCATTTCAAAATTAACTTTGGGAAATCGTCTGCCCTTAACATCTCTGTGGACTCTGGCTTGATCCTGAACACGCCAGAGTCCACAGAGAAGATTGGAACTAGTGTACTTTCAAAGTTCCAACAATCTGTAATTATATAAATAAATGTGCAGAATTTTAAGCTCTTGTGATTTAACCATCTTTGGTCATTAAATAAATAATGAATAATTGAAATATTATTCAATGAATTAGTTGCTAAACAGATGAAAAATGGCTATCTATGGCATAGCATTCAGTACAGTTAAAGCATTGTGCAATCATGAGAGATTGCAGAATGGAATCCTTTAGAACTTCTGCTCGATATTCTCCTTGCTGGAAGCTCTGACATGAGAAAGCAAAACGCTGCCTACACCAAGATGGTCACCTGCACCCCGAGATGAAGAACAAGGCAAGTAAGTCGGTGATGAGAAAGATTAGTCAAAGGAAGGTTAAAGCCAATACCGGTGACTATTTTTTCTTTCCCTCTGCCTGCCTTTTTTATTTTAAGGTACAGCCTTATGCCACGTACACATGGTTGGATTTTCCGATGGGAAATGTTGGATGTGAGCTTGTTGTCGGAAAGTCCAACCGTGTGTATGCTCCATCGAACATTTGCTGTCGGACTTTCCGCCAACAAATGTTGGCTAGCAGGTTCTCGAATTTTCCGCCAACAAAACTTTGTTGTCGGAAAGTCCTATCGTGTGTCCGCGCACAAAAGTTCACGCATGCCCTGAATCAAGTACGAGCCGGAAGCGCTCGGTCTTGTAAAACTATGGAGATATCACATTTGTCACGCAGCAAATTATGAAATCTAGAAATGAAGCACATTCTCTTCTTCTTTATAATGCTATAATAATGAAGTTGCTTTGCTGCTGATATCCACAGAGTTCTGACAAACAGATTTTTTATTATTTCTTGTGATCTCCTGAATAATATTTGTTTATGTTGTTTTTTTCTCGTGATCTCCAGAATAATCTTTTTTTTTCTCGTGATCTCCAGAATAATCTTTTTTTTTTTTTTTTTTCTAGTGATCTCCATATTTTATTTATTTTTTTCATTTTGGGGGTCGAGTTACCACAACACCATCATTATCTTGTATTTTTTAACCTCAAATATACAACTATGTTGGTGTCCCTTGTAAATTTAAAATTGTATTTTTGAAATGTACCTGCCTACTCACAAACAAACTGTCCTTTTTGACGTAAAAATAAATTTATAATTTAATAGGGAGCACAAGGTCAGAACGAAATAAAGAGGAAGGCAACGCTGAAGAAACAGTTGGAATTGGTGAAGCCTTTGTAAGTGATTAGCCTTTAGTAAATAACCCCAACTGTTCTATAAAATTTGCCAAAATCAGGCCATTTTAGGGACTAGAAGCAATAAATTCATGGAGTTGAAAAGGATGATTATTTTTATCATTAATGCATTACATACATTAACAACGAAAACATTGTGTGTGTGTGTGTGTAGCAGACCCACAGCACAAAATAACATAATAGTTAGCTGAAGAAAAGATTGTCACCTCATCTATCAAATAAGTTACATTTGCACTATTGAAGAAAATGCCCAAAAATAAAAGGCCATTGGAGAGCCTAGGAGACAGATAAGAAACACAAGCAGTAAATCAAATTAAATATGAGTTTAGCTTTTCAAAACAAATTTATTTTAAAGAGCTTTCAGATTCTCTGGTAAATCAATTGCCCCCCTACCCATGAAGTACTCCACATAGCTTTGCTGTACTTCGCAGGTGCTTTGGGGGGGCAAGCCAGGATGGCCAGTTTCAAGCGCCGTCATTGTTTGTGCTGGTGAGTTGGCCTCAGTCACAACTGAAGCCAGATAGTTGGCTGCATTCTTCCTTAGGAAATTATGAAGAATGCAGCAGCTCATAATGATATGGTTCAGTTTGTATTCAGTCATATTGATGGCCTCAACCGGCTGGCCATTTAGCCAAAGGCATTTTTGACCACTCTTCTGGCTCTGGCCAGCCGGTAGTTAAAAACCCTCTACTCCGGGGTCAGGGTCCTCATGGGGAATGGCCTCATCAGATGGTCCCCCAGCACGAAGGCCTCATCTGCAGAAAAACAAACTGGAGGCCCACCACATTATCTGCTGGAGGTGGCAAACTCAAGCTGCCATTCTGGAGATTCCTGTAAAATTCGGTCTGTGCGATCACTCCACCATCTGACATACAGCCATTCTTTCCCACGTCCAGATAGAGGAACTCATAAGTCACCACTGCCAACATCTCAATACTACTGTACCCCTTGTAATTTTAGTAGTATGACTCCGAGTTGGGGGGTGGGACAATCTGAACCTGCTTCCCATCTATCGCACCACCGCAGTTGGGAAAGTCCCATTGCTGGTCGAATTGGGAGGTCACAGTCTGCCATTCCTGTGGGTTGGAAGGAAACTGTGAAGTCAAACAAGAAAAAAATGTACTTTTGCACATAAAATTGCAAGCAGATTAGACACAAACATTCTTGGCCAACATAAGTAGAACATTTATTGAAATGAGTATTTAAAGACAAAAGTATAAGGTCCACTTATCAGATTCCTCACCCCCTCTGATGATTGTAAAAATGTTATGGTGGGGGGAGATGTTTTGGACAGGTAACCCTCTTCACTTCATTGAGAGTTGAATGCATAAATAAAGTGTGTTGTGTGTTACTTTGGCCAGCCCCTCCTTACTTACACTATTGGCAGCCCACTGGACAGGTAAGAAGTGTCATAATCCAAAAATAGGAATGCACACTGTCCAAATTGAAGCACATTTTTACATTCTTTTATTACCTATCAAGATAATAGGAGACCAAAACTTTCAACAGTACCATTTGTAAGTATTCAGACAGGCCCTTGCACTACATGCTTTGGTGAATTCATCCATAAATATGACCACAAAAGAGGTATAGTGTGTATGGGTTTGGCAAAGTCAGCAGATAGAGTATTGCTATTGGTTGACTTAGCGGTTGGGGGGGAGGGAGGGGTCCAAATGAGTTTGGGCCCCAAAAAAAAGCCTCTTGCACTCTGCCTGAATTTAATGACAACAATAACATTTGGACATATTTTAGGGGGTGTTTAGGGTAAGCACTACAATGGAGCTGACAAAATACATTGTTAAGTGACTAGGGTAGGTGTGTTTGGGCCCAGGATAGCATGCTGGGGAGGTTAGTGAAGGCAAATATGCATGAAGGACATAAAAGGAGCATTACAGCATGCATGAGGACAAGGAGGACATTCACAGCATAGTACATTCATGGTAATTATGGAATGATGAAATAAATACAATACATTAGCAAACATTAAATACATAGAATGGGATGTTAAAGGATACAACTTACCTTAATATAGTCCTCCTGCAGGACCATGATTTTTTGGTAGAACAGGTCTCTGGAATAATGATTCCCAGAGCCTGGGGGGAGATCCCAGTCGTGAACTTGATATCCTGGAGACTTCTCTCCATCGCCAAGTACCGCAAGGTGGCGACGAGCCTTTGTTCGGGAGTGATGGCTTGCTGCATGCAGGTGTCCTGCTTCTTAATATATGGGGACAGCAAAGCCAACAGACGGTGAAAGACGTCATCTGGAGATATTTCCTGAAATCATCAGGATTATTCTCCTGGAGCTCCCGCAACAAAGGCGTATGAGAGAATTGGTCACGATTAAGTAACCAATTCTTGGTCCAAGAGCTCCTCCTCCCCCTGTTCATGGACTGGACTTGGGTCAAAGCAATAACTCCAACACAAAGCCCAACAACAGCACGAACTCTACGATGAGTACGTAACCACAACATGGCTAGAAAATGACCGGCTGCTCAGAACGAACTGACAGAACACACTGAAAATCAGAAAGGACCTGAGAAGAACAAGCTGAAAATCAGAAATGAGCGGACAAGCACAAGGTTGAAAAGCGCAAATCGTCTCTTACCAAACTTCTACTAACACGAGATAAACATGAGATTAGCACAAGGAGCCCAAAGGGTGGCGCACTGGCTATTGAACTTACTTTTTATCGGCTTGTCATACGCGTTATACGTCACCGCGTTCCCACCTTCAGAATTGTTGGACAACATTTGTGTGACTGTGTGTATGCAAGACAATTTTGAGCCAACAGCCTTCGAACAAAAATCCATGGTTTTGTTGGCGGAAAGTCCGATCACGTGTACGAAGCATTAGGCATTAGGCCTTAAGTAAGGTACAGTCTTAAGTATGGTACAGCATGAGGTAAGGTACATACATTTTTCTTTATTTATCTTATTGTATATCAGAAAAAAAAAACTTTTTTCTAATGTTATATGTGGTTTTGCAGCATAAGATGTTATATTAAAATTAAAATTGCAGTGCGCCATCAAATATGTAATTTGCCATTGAAAATATGTATGTTGCTTATTTAGACTGTCTAAATAAAGTTATTCCTATATTATCTGACAGATATCCACAAACAATACTCTAGTAATGAAAGATGAAAATCATATGGCTATATGAAGTAGTTAAAGGATTTTGTCCAAGTATGCTCTGTAAGCAAAAAAAGAATTAAAGGGAGAAATGTCTTAATTGGGCCTCTGCACCTGTTGTGCATATTTTAAATGCATCAGTGTTAAATTCCAAGTTTCAAATATCTGAGCTTACACATTGAACCAAGGAATTTGCACTATCTGGAAAACATACCAGAGTCAGATATTTGTGTGAGATTTTGAAACATGTGGGTTCACTTTACTTCTTAGGACAAATGTTCAACTGCAAAGTAAATGTTGTCTAACTACATCCCGGCCTACCATCACACATGGATGTACATTTTACATACATATTGTATATAGTTATTGTTTGCTATATACAATAATGAACATACTTTTATATTACACATTAATGGCTCCATTATACTTACTGTATGTATTTTCCAAATTACAATATATCTGCTAAAAAGTGAAACAATTGTTAAAATGTGAGATTCTAGTTGTAGTTCTAGCTGTAGGATAGTTCACCATTATGTTTAATTTACTCAACCAGTAATGTTTATAGGCCTTACCACAAACAAAGAACGCTTCTGTCTAAATGGTGTTTTTATATGATTGGATAAGCAGAAAGTGATTCTTCCAGTGTACTGTCAGGCTGGATTTCAGCATAGCCAACATAAGCAGTGGCATAGGGAAGCAGGGCTGCCAGGGGAGACACAGCCACTGTTACATTATGTTGTTGACTGTCAGTAACACACTACTATGTATATTAAAGAAATCCAGATTGCCATAGTGCCTGTCAAAGCAGTCTAGCAGGGTCCTCATTATTGTTATCCCTGCTTTTTTACTGTTGCGATAGTGTGCAGTTGTCACTGCATTGTGTGCAGCTGTTCATGTTGCAGCTGAGTTTCTACAGGATCAGGCTGCCGTTTCACACACTTGAGTCCTGTTCATCTGTGCAACAACTTTCTAAATCCCCAGAAAGCTGCCATAGCTCTTTTCCAGTCTGTGTGTTTAGACGCTTTTTGGTTCTTAGTGAGATGTACTGCTGGACACTTTGGGGTTGATTTACTAAAGGCAAATAGACTGTGCACTTTGCAATCGCTGTTGCTCCAGAGCTCAGTAAATGAGCAGAAGCTCTGCTAACTTCCATCATCCAACCATGTGCAAGCAAAAATGCATCTTTTTCTATTTTCCCTGCACGTGATTTGGTATTCTTTGCAAAAGTGAAGCTTTACCTTATTTAGGCTCTGATTCAACTGCACTTGTAGAGTGCAACTGCACTTTGTAAGCCAACAGTAAAAGAGGACCTCACAAGACAGTTAGCGGTCAGGAAGTAAAAATCTGGCCCTGTTAAAGTGGATGTAAACCCAATGTCATCCTTTCTAAATTACTGCCATAGGGGTTATCTATAAGGATATACATGCCTCCTGCATGTATCTTTACCTGTCAAATGTCTCCCCTCTGTCTGTTATTAGATCCGAAAAACTGCATATTCTGTGGGTGGGTCTGTTGTCTGGAGCTCGGTGGGTGGAGTCGTGATGTCAGTAGACTCCCCGCCCACCTCTACACTCCCCTTGTCAATATGCATTTTCTCCTGTGTATTTCTTACACTGAACTTCTGCTATGATCTCTAACATCCAGTGAAAAGACAGGAAAGTAACCACATGACTTCAGCATGCCAAATCATGCTGAGGTGTGGAACAGCCAATCCTTGCAGAGCTGCTGAAGAAAGGAGTGGGGGAGGGAATTAAAAAATAATGCATGTGTCTTAGGCTGGTGCACAAGATATGTAAATCACCTGTCACTCACAGCAAGGGGGAGGATTTGACAAAGTTTTTCTCTGTTTGTCAAGATTTCTCTCACTGAACAATAAAAGGGGATTGCTCAGAGATGGATTAACTCTGTGTGGCAAGACTGGGCTCAAATGATAGGAAATCTTATTCTCTACTGTATGATATAAAAAAAAATATCGGGTTTACATCCACTTTAAGCAATGTGAAGTGATTTAAGCACTTGCCGACCGCCTTCTGCATATATACTGCAGCAAGGCGGGTCGGCTGAGCAAACCAACATACTCGTATGCCAGTCTGTGCACGTGGTACTGCGGGCGCGCAATGTGGGAAATCGCCTGCGGGTCCAGCAAACTCAATGTCCACCAGCCACCCAAGATCACGGGAAAGAGAGCCAGAACGGGGATCTGTCAATGGAAACAAACAGATCCCCCTTCTGACAGGGAGGGAGAGAGATAGATCAGCTGTCACTAGTGATGTTCCTAGGGATGTTCTCCCAGGCAGCCCATCCCCCATACAGTTAGAAACACCTCCCAGGGAGCACACTTAACCCCTTGATCGCCCCCTAGTGTCAATCCCTTCTCTGCCAGTGCCATTTATACAGTGATCAGTGCATTTTTTGGTGTTAGGGTCAGATTTGTCCACCACAATCTCGCAGTCCCGCTAAAAAACGCAGATCGCTGCCTTTACCAGTAAAAACAATAAAAGATAAAAAGTCCCTAAATCTTTCCCTTATTTTGTAGATGCTATAACTTTTGTGCAAATCAATCAATATACACTTATTGCGATTTTTTTAACCAAAAATATGTAACAGAATACATATTGGCCTAAACGGATGAATACATTTGTTTTTTTATTTTTTTTTTTTGGATATGTATTATAGTAGAAAGTAAAAAATATTGTTTTTTTTTTTTTCAAAATTGTCGCTCTTTTTTTGTTTATAGCGCAAACAAAAAAAAATGCAGAAGTGATCAAATACCACCAAATGAAAGCTCTATCTGTGGGAAAAAAAGACATTAATTTTGTGTGGTTACAATGTCACACGAAGCACAATTGTCAGTTAAAGTGGCGCAGTGCTGTACCACAAAAAATAGCCTGGTCAGGAAGGGGGTAAATCCTTCCATGGCTGAAGTGGTTAAAGGATAAGTTCACTTGCAGGTAAAAAATGTAAATGTATTATTTTTCTTATTAGGAGCCTGCAGGGCATTGCACCATGATCAGCAGATTGTTGGGTGCAATTCCAGGTTCCTGTAGACTCTGAAAATCTGTCTGCTTGTACCTCCGGTATGGGCAGACAGTTACTGGAGAGCAGGAAGAATCAATGAACTATGAAAGTGTTCAACAGAGCCCTCACAGTTCATTGAGAAGTACAAACCATCTGCCACAATGGCAGATGGGACTTGTAGTTCATTCATTCACAGAATGCTGTGAATGAAAGACACAGCTGTGTGGACGGAGCTTCACATGGCTGTGCTGTTTTCAAATTGTGGCAGCGGATGTGGGGACACTGTGGGGTTGATTTACTAAAACTGGAGAGTGCAAAATCTGGTGCAGCTCTGCATAGAAACCAATCAGCTTCCAGGTTTTAATATCAAAGCTTAATTGAACAACCGAAGTTAGAAGCTGATTAGCTACCATGCATAGCTGTACCAGATTTTGCACTCTCCAGTTTTATTAAATCAAATCCAATGTCACAATGGGAGCGGGGGTGGGGATTGGCAGTGCAGGGGGAGGTTGCTGAACATGTTGTACTCTAAATATGGCTGCACCATGTAACATGTTCAGAAAGGTGAACTGTGAAACAGTATGGTTACAATACAATTCAAAACAAGAATATTAGAAAGGCCCTGCTCACGAGAGCTTACAATCTAGAGAGACTAGTGGGAAATGTTCCTATGTAGTGTGTTTGAGGCCGAGGCATGGGAGCGCACACATGCAAACAAACACATGCACACGCAAAACAAAGTTGTTATGTCTTGAACACAGTTTCTGAAAAAATGGATGAAATAATACCAGCCATACCAGACATACATAGTATGGCCATAGCATACTACTATATTCCTTGTATAATTCTGCTAAGAAAATTGCTTTCCTCATGTCTACAAAACAAAGGAGGACTATACATATTTTAGATTCTTGTTGATGATGATTCTTACTATACCTACATCTCTAGGAGAAGTGGTTAGAGGTTTTCAACAGATGTCCATTGTTATTAGCACTGCTTTATCAGAGGGAATCAACAGGGAAGGGAGTTTCTCAGAAGCATTTCTCCAAAGGTCACATGTACAATGCCTGCTAGGTGAATGCAGATATATTACTCTGGAACAAAGCTGCTTCAGGAATCTCCTAATCTATAACAAAAAAAGGAAGGTATTATGTTGCAGCAATTACTTCTGACTCCTATAATTAGATGTAATGCAGGCACATAGTTTAGATATTAAATCTTTAAAACAGCTTTATGAATTTGAGCCAAACATAGTCTGTGCATTGTTCAAGTAACTAACGTAATTGGTCAGTATGATAATAAATGATATGCGTATATAGTTCATGTTTCTGATTCAGTAACTGCCAAGCCTGGAGAGCGCTCAGACAGGTCAATTGTGGTAATAAGAACACATAGTACATGCTCTGCCCAAATGTTCCCAGTGCCCCCAAAAAACTGTCTAGTGCTCAGCTTATCTGCATCCAATTCACATAGCAGGAGATTGTGACTGGCTTTCTATGGAGCCGGTTCACACATCTCCGCAGCGGCTCTGGTGCGAATTGCACAGGAGTCCTGTGCATCTTTTGGTCAGTTTCAGGTCCGAGTTCAGACCAAAATTTGGGCTGCAATCAGACCTGGAACGGTGAATGGAGATGCACCGGACTCCTGCTGTGAGTTGCTGTGTGTTGTAGTGTGAACCCAGCCTTAATAGAGATTTCCGTTGCTTGTCAGAATATTGGATTGAAATTTTCCTGATCGACCGTGATGGAAAAAAATCAGATCTCCTTCTGCAAAATTGCTGTCATTGTTTTTAAAATTGGAAAATACAGATGTAAAGTGTAACATGCTCCAAATGGTGAACTTAGCCTTTAATTACAACTCAAAGTACCGCCCTGATAATATCTCCATCTGTCTTTCTGTTCAAGAACTATCCAGGGTTAGCCTTTACTCCCTTAACAGAAATTCTAGTTCAGAGATGACACAATCATGTAAATCCCCGTATCTGTACAGTTCTTGCCTGTGTTCACAAAATATCGGCCTCCTTCTGCAGCCCCTCACCCCGTGACTTGCTACAAAGTTTCAACATTACAGTCTGATTACTGGGGGAAAGGAGACTGAGGAACATTCTTCTGCTTGCAACAGAATGATGTTATCATCCAAGCCTAGACACTTGGTTGTCGTTCAATAACTGGTAAAAGTGAAAAATGGTATTTCTTTATTACTGAATAGTACACTTTAACTTTTTTTTTTTAAAGTGGGGTAAAAATAGAAGATAAAGATACTGCCTTGAATAGGATATGTATAGAATTCTATAGTTTTTTTATTCATCAACGTTTCTCCAAGTTACATGGAGTTTAAAGTTTAAACTTTGTGCCTTTCACTAAAGTTCAAATCTGTCTTGAGGGTTACATTTTATGTAACGTTAAAGTGGTTATAATGGCATACATTTTTATTTATTTTTTTAACTTTAAAGTGGTTGTAAACCTCAGTCATGAAATCTGAACTAAGCATATATACAGTATCTGTAGTTTACTTATCCCTCCCCAAAGCTCTAAGTGTAGAAGGCAAAAAAACCTTCTATGTGCTGCTCCCCCCCAGCTAGCTGCCATAACCCCGGTATATTTTTGCACAGTGGGCAATCCTCTGTAACATGAAAGTGGTCCCAGAGAGGCCCTGACCTGCCTATTTCTATTACAAGGGATGTTTACATTCCTTGTAATAGGAATAAAAGGGTTAAACAAATTTTTTTTTAAAGGGACAGTGTTAAAAGAAAAAAATAAAGGAAAAAAAAAGAAAACTTTTAGAGAAGTGAATGCATACGCAAGTCACGCCCACATATGTAAATGGTGTTTAAACCACACATCTGAGGTATCACCGAGATCGTTAGAGCAAGAGCAATAATTCTAGCCTGAAATCTTCACTGTAACTGTAAACAGGTAACCTGTAAAAAAATTTAAAGCATTGCCTATGGAGATTTTTAAGTACTGCAGTTTGTCGCCATTCCACGAGTGTGTGCAATTTTAAAGCATGACATGTTAAGTATCAATTTACTTGGTGTATTATCATCTTTTACAATATACAAAAAAATTGGGCTAACTCTACTGTTTTAATTCAAAAAAGTGTATTTTTTCCAAAACTAATTGCGTTTGTAAGACCGCTGTTCAAATAATGTATTGCAATGATCTCCATTTTATTCTCTAGGGTCTCTGCTAAAAAAAAAAAATACTGATTTTAACTTGTAAACAACAAATGTCAGAATAGGCTTGGTCCTTAAAACAAAAAAAAATTAGCAGTCTTACGCAATTTGTTATGGAAAAAATACACTTTTTTGAATTAGCCCCTTGCCGCCGAGCATACGCAGTTGTGCATACTCAGCTTTCAAGGGTTATATCGGGATGCTGCAGGCATCATCCCGGTACTGTTTTTTAGAGCCGGCGATCGGCTTTCCATCGATAACAACCGATGCGGCTAAAAGCCGCTCGGCTATTATACCGGAGGAGCGGGAGGGTACGCCGCCGCTCTTACCGGGTCTCCCGATCAGCAATCCAGCGCCTCCGGCAGCTAGGGACAGACTGAAGCAAAGCCGTAAGTGGCTTCATTCTAGTCTCATAATTGTAAACACGGAAGCAACGTCATGGCGTCACTTCCCCTTTACTCAGCTGCCAATGGCGCCGGTTTTAAAAAAATATACAGTATTCAGAATCGCCGAAAACGGCGATCTGAATACTTTGAAGTGCAAAGGAGGTCTAAAAGGGCCCGATCCCTCCATAAAGAGTACCTGTCACCACCTATTACTGTCACAAGGGATGTTTAAATTAAAAAAAAAAAAAAAAAACAATTTATTAATATTAAAATAAATAAACTAAATAAGAATTTTTTTTTACAGTGCCCCCGTCGCCACGAGCTCGCGCAGCAAAGAAAACGCATACGGAAGTCATGCCCGCATATGTAAATGGTGTTCAAATCACACATGTGAGGTATCACTGCGCTCGTCAGAGTGAGAGCAATAATTCTAGCACTAGACCTCCTCTGTAACTCTAACCTGGTAACCGTAAAAAAAATTTAAAGCGTTGCCTATGGAGATTTTTAGGTACCGTAGTTTGTCACCATTCCGCCATTCCGCCATACCGTAGTTTGTCGCCATTATAAAGCATGACATGTTTGGTATCTATTTACTTGGCGTAACATCATCTTTCACATTATACAAAAAAATTGGGCTAACTTTACTGTTTCGTTTTTTTTTTAATTCATGAAAGTGTTCCTTGTCCCAAAAAGTTGCGTTTAAAACACCGCTGCACAAATACAGTGTGACATAAAATATTGCAATAATCGCCATTTTATTCTCTAGATTCTCTGCTAAAATATATATATATATATATATATATATATATATATATATATATATATATATATATATATATATATATATAATGTTTGGGGGCTCTAAGTAATTTTCTAGCAAAAAATACGGATTTTAACTTGTAAACACCAAATGTCATAAATAGGCTTAGTCATGAAAGGGTTAAAACATAAGAAAATAGTAAAGTTAGCCCAATTTTTTCATGATCAGATCTGACTCCCCCACACCTATAAATACTTACCTGGCTCCTCTGTCGATACAACACTATGCCCATCTGCACTGGCCTCTACAGTAGTGCTGCTCTCTTTCCCTCATCACACAGGATGCAGAAGCAGCAGTGGGAGCTATTGCATGCATACATATGTAAAGCAGCCAGAAGCTTTTTATCAGAGTTAATGATACAGTATTTTTTTTTTATATGTTTATTAAGAATTTTCATTAAAAAAAAAAAAAAAAAAAAAGTATTGCAAACACAAATCAAGTATCCATGAAGGCTGTAAGACAGATAACATAGCCTACGCATTGTAGAAAAAAATAACAGTAATATAGAATCAGCCTTGACAGCACGGCTAAATTCAGAACAATCATAGCTAACTAATAGCACATCTGGTATAATAAGAGTAACTAACTAATAAATTGCACCAAAGAAACAACCTGAGAAGTGGAAATGAGTATACATTCTAACCAGATAAGGGAATAGAGTCTATTAGGGTTAATAACAAGTACACATTTCACCTCGAATAGAGCAGCAAAAGAGCAGATGGAATATATGGAATGCTAAGGGGGGATGAGCGGATTCTGGTATTCAGGGGTACCTCGGATTTTGAGTTTACCCAGCGTATTGTCAAGGTCCACATGCAGGTACCAGTCCGTATATTGGAAGGATGTCATATGTTAAGAGATCTCTTCTGGAGAAAAGGAGCGCTCAAGCACTCACTGTGGAAGTGAGGCACAGGTAGATAAAGCGGAAGGGGATATCAAGGCATCACAACTAAAGAGGCACAGCAATGGGTCTTTAAGGAGGAGTCTCTGTTGTATCTTGTTAATATATTTAAGCACCTGGTCCCAGAAGGTGGAGGTAGCTTGGCAAGTCCACAGTCTATGAAACAGAGATGGTCGAGAGGTGTCACACCAGGGGCACATAGAGAGGGAGGGATCTACTTTGCTATGTCGAAACGGCATATATGCACGATGAGCGATTTTGAATTGAGTTTCTTGCCATTCTTTGCAGACCACTAGGGAGCAGATTTTTTGGTATCCTGCAAGAATCTTTTCTGGGGCGTCTTGGATGTCAAGGATGGATGCCCAGGATTTAAAAGGAAGGATGCGGTACTTAAATTAATGAATGAGCGCGGGCAAGGGTTTTGTTGTGGGCTGAAGCAGGATTTGAGGTAGCTGAATAGTTGATAGTAGTGAAACACCTGTGACGGTGGTAAGGAGTATTGTTGGGTCAAATTTAAAGAAGATGGAGACAGTCTGTAGGCCGGAGGCAGACCATTGTGCAAAGGCTTTATGCATCCCTGAGGGGGAGAACATTGGGTTGCCAAATATGGGCAGGTGGGATGAGAGGGTGTAAGGTAGACCCAGGAGTTTCCGAACCTCTCTCCAGGCTATAACGATGTCTCTAATCAATAAATTTGATTTTAAGATAAGAGGCAGCGCATGCAGCCTGGAATGAAGCACTGCCTGAAGATTGAACGGGGACACCAGGGCACCCTACAGCATATAATTGGAATATCGAGAACTTTTAGTCAACCAATCAATGCCCTGTCGCAGTAGGCAAGAAAGATTATAGAATCTAATATTGGGCAGGCCTGCTCCACCCTCACTCTTTGGGAGACTTAGTTTATGAAGAGCGATTCTAGGTTTCTTACTGCCCCAGTATGTAACCTTTGAGCATCTGTATGTTTCAGAAGAAGAGGAAGGGTCTGCATTGTATACAATAGTCTTGTGAACGAGACCATTTTGAAGCCAAGCCAAGCCTGGAGAGCGCTCAGACAGGTCAGTTGTGGTAATAAGAACGCAAGCACGCACCAGTGTCCCCACAGCAAGCAGCTTGCTATTGGGGGCACTGGTCAAGAGGGAGGAGCCAGAAGCTCTGGTGGGGGATCTGAGAAGAAGAGGATCGGGGCTGCTCTATGCAAAACTACACAGAGCGGGTAAGCATGACATGTTGTTTTTTTAAAGCCGAATCTTTAATACCACTTCGGCCCACTGTGGATATACATTTTGACGCTAAATACCAGGGTTATTTGACACTATTTTGACATTAAATACCGGTATATTTTTTGCACAGTGGGAGATTCTCTGTAACATAAAAATGGTCCCAGAGAGGCTGGGCGGTGACCACGCCCCATGCCAATATAAGTAGTGGCATACCGCGCACCCGGCATTAGAGCGGGAAAGAGCGTCGAGTCAACATCGGAAGAAGAACAGAGCGAGAAGATAGAGGAGGAGACCCGGCAGATGACAGTGGACGGAGGGAGAAGAACCGGAGAGAGAGCGAAGAACCGGAGAGGGGAGAAGAACCAACAGAAGCAGAAGACATCAGCGGAGGACACAGAAGAGCTAGAGAGGGGAGAAGAGATTAGAAGAGACGCCGGATCTGCCTAATAAATTACTTTAAAAACATCTGTAATGTGTTTTATTTTTGACACTTTTCTTTAGGTGAATGGGTAGGGGTACAATGTACCACATACTCATTCACATAGGGTGAGGGGTCGGGATCTGGGGTCCCCCTTTTTAAAGGGGACTTCCAGATTCCAATAAGCCCCCCCGCACGCAGACCCCGACAACCAGCTGCCAGGGTTGTCAACAAGGCGTCCTTGTCCTCATCAAAATGGGGTCAAGGTGATTTGGGGCCCCCCGGCCCCAAAGCACCCCCCATTTTGAGGGCATGCAGCCTGGTACAGTTCAGGAGGGGGGCACTCACTCGTCCCCACCTCCTTTCCTGACCTGCCAGGCTGTGTGCTAGGATAAGGGTCTGGTATGGATTTTGGGGGGACCCCCTCGCCGTTTTTTTGACCGGGGGTTCCCCTTAAAATCCATACCAGACCGAAGGGCCTGGTATGCTCTCGGAGGGGGAACTCATGCCGTTTTTTTTTCTTTTTTAATTTAGCGTGGAGTTCCCCTTCAAGATCATCAGAGCACAAGACGTATGCCAAAGTCGGATCAGTCAAGACAGCGATCCGACTTTGATCTGACTTCAGTGATATTCAATGGGCTGAAGTAGGATCAAAGTTGGACCAAAGTAGTGCAGGGAGCATTTTCAAAGTCGGACTGACTTGTGTCGGACCACTTAAGACGGCTATCATAGGGGAACATTGATTTTCACACATCAAGCCTCATGAGCTCCTAATGTAGGAGCGTTTGTCGTACAAGTATGAACTCGGCCTCAAAATGCTCCCCGCACTACTTTGGTCCGACTTTGATCCTACTTCAGCCCATTGAATATCATTGAAGTCAGATCAAAGAGGGATCCTTGTCCTAACCATTTGATTTGTAACATCCGACATGGTGATTACAGCAGCAGTAAAAAGAATTTATGTCACTCTGGGATTGTTTTGATTGGTCAAAAAACAGGTCGTACTATCTCAAAGTTGGAGCAAAATCTTATCTTGTGCCAGGAGCCAGGAGTGCTGGGGAGGACCCCAGAAGAGGATGATTGGGGATGCTCTGTGCAAAACCATGGTAAAGAGCAGGTGTGTATAATATTTCTATTCTAAAAAATAAAAAAAAATCCTTTAGAATCACTTTATGGGGACTGGGATGTAAGGAAGGGTGACTGTGATGTAAAGAGGACTGGGATGTAAGGAAGGTGAGGGCTGCTATTGTATGTAAGGTGAATGTTGTGAAGGGGACTGATATGTAAAGAGGGGAATGGGCTGTTATGTGAAGAAGACTGGGATGTATAGGGAGGGGGGGTTAAATGTGAAGTGAACTGGGTTGTAAGGAAGGGGGGCTGTGATGTGAAGAGGACTGGGATGTAAGGAAGGTGAGGGCTGCTATTGTATGTAAGGTGAATGTTGTGAAGGGGACTGATATGTAAACAGGGGAAGGGGCTGTTATGTGAAGAAGACTGGGATGTATAGGGAGGGGGGGGGGGTTAAATGTGAAGTGAACAGGGTTGTAAGGAAGGGGGACTGTGATGTGAAGGGGGGGACCCAGCACACTGATGTAAAAGGGGAAGATTGTAAGGCGGGGGCTGAGGACACTGCTGTACAGGGAGGGACCGTGATATCAAGAGGGAATGGAATGTAAAAGGGGGCACTAGTGTAAGGGGGGGGGGGTCTGTGATGTTAAAGAGTGGCTATGGTGTAAAGGGGTTTGATGTTAAGAAGAGGTCGGTGATGTGAAGGGGAAGTAAAGACACTGCTGTTAAAGGGGGGGGTCTGTGATGTAAGGAGGGACCTGTGAGAACACTGAAGTATAGGGAGGCTGTGATGTAAACGATGTCTCTAATCAATAAATTTGATTTTAAGATAAGAGGCAGCGCATGCAGCCTGGAATGAAGCACTGCCTGAAGATTGAACGGGGACACCAGGGCACCCTACAGCATATAATTGGAATATCGAGAACTTTTAGTCAACCAATCAATGCCCTGTCGCAGTAGGCAAGAAAGATTATAGAATCTAATATTGGGCAGGCCTGCTCCACCCTCACTCTTTGGGAGACTTAGTTTATGAAGAGCGATTCTAGGTTTCTTACTGCCCCAGTATGTAACCTTTGAGCATCTGTATGTTTCAGAAGAAGAGGAAGGGTCTGCATTGTATACAATAGTCTTGTGAACGAGACCATTTTGAAGCCAAGCCAAGCCTGGAGAGCGCTCAGACAGGTCAGTTGTGGTAATAAGAACGCAAGCACGCACCAGTGTCCCCACAGCAAGCAGCTTGCTATTGGGGGCACTGGTCAAGAGGGAGGAGCCAGAAGCTCTGGTGGGGGATCTGAGAAGAAGAGGATCGGGGCTGCTCTATGCAAAACTACACAGAGCGGGTAAGCATGACATGTTGTTTTTTTAAAGCCGAATCTTTAATACCACTTCGGCCCACTGTGGATATACATTTTGACGCTAAATACCAGGGTTATTTGACACTATTTTGACATTAAATACCAGTATATTTTTTGCACAGTGGGAGATGCTCTGTAACATAAAAATGGTCCCAGAGAGGCTGGGCGGTGACCCCGCCCCATGCCAATATAAGTAGTGGCATACCGCGCACCCGGCATTAGAGCGGGAAAGAGCGTCGAGTCAACATCGGAAGAAGAACAGAGCGAGAAGATAGAGGAGGAGACCCGGCAGATGACAGTGGACGGAGGGAGAAGAACCGGAGAGAGAGCGAAGAACCAGAGAGGGGAGAAGAACCAACAGAAGCAGAAGACATCAGCGGAGGACACAGAAGAGCTAGAGAGGGGAGAAGAGATTAGAAGAGACGCTGGATCTGCCTAATAAATTACTTTAAAAACATCTGTAATGTGTTTTATTTTTGACACTTTTCTTTAGGTGAATGGGTAGGGGTACAATGTACCACATACTCATTCACATAGGGTGAGGGGTCGGGATCTGGGGTCCCCCTTGTTAAAGGGGACTTCCAGATTCCAATAAGCCCCCCCGCACGCAGACCCCGACAACCAGCTGCCAGGGTTGTCAACAAGACGCCCTTGTCCTCATCAAAATGGGGTCAAGGTGATTTGGGGCCCCCCGGCCCCAAAGCACCCCTCATTTTGAGGGCATGCAGCCTGGTACAGTTCAGGAGGGGGGCACTCACTCGTCCCCACCCCCTTTCCTGACCTGCCAGGCTGTGTGCTAGGATAAGGGTCTGGTATGGATGTTGGGGGGACCCCCTCGCCGTTTTTTTGACCGGGGGTTCCCCTTAAAATCCATACCAGACCGAAGGGCCTGGTATGCTCTCGGAGGGGGAACTCATGCCGTTTTTTTTTCTTTTTTAATTTAGCGTGGAATTCCCCTTCAAGATCATCAGAGCACAAGACGTATGCCAAAGTCGGATCAGTCAAGACAGCGATCCGACTTTGATCTGACTTCAGTGATATTCAATGGGCTGAAGTAGGATCAAAGTTGGACCAAAGTAGTGCAGGGAGCATTTTCAAAGTCGGACTGACTTGTGTCGGACCACTTAAGACGGCTATCATAGGGGAACATTGATTTTCACACATCAAGCCTCATGAGCTCCTAATGTAGGAGCGTTTGTCGTACAAGTATGAACTCGGCCTCAAAATGCTCCCCGCACTACTTTGGTCCGACTTTGATCCTACTTCAGCCCATTGAATATCATTGAAGTCAGATCAAAGTAGGATCCTTGTCCTAACCATCTGATTTGTAACATCCGACATGGTGATTACAGCAGCAGTAAAAAGAATTTATGTCACTCTGGGATTGTTTTAATTGGTCAAAAAACAGGTCGTACTATCTCAAAGTTGGAGCAAAATCTTATCTTGTGCCAGGAGCCAGGAGTGCTGGGGAGGACCCCAGAAGAGGATGATTGGGGATGCTCTGTGCAAAACCATGGTAAAGAGCAGGTGTGTATAATATTTCTATTCTAAAAAATAAAAAAAAATCCTTTAGAATCACTTTATGGGGACTGGGATGTAAGGAAGGGTGACTGTGATGTAAAGAGGACTGGGATGTAAGGAAGGTGAGGGCTGCTATTGTATGTAAGGTGAATGTTGTGAAGGGGACTGATATGTAAAGAGGGGAATGGGCTGTTATGTGAAGAAGACTGGGATGTATAGGGAGGGGGGGTTAAATGTGAAGTGAACTGGGTTGTAAGGAAGGGGGACTGTGATGTGAAGAGGACTGGGATGTAAGGAAGGTGAGGGCTGCTATTGTATGTAAGGTGAATGTTGTGAAGTGGACTGATATGTAAACAGGGGAAGGGGCTGTTATGTGAAGAAGACTGGGATGTATAGGGAGGGGGGGGTTAAATGTGAAGTGAACAGGGTTGTAAGGAAGGGGGACTGTAATGTGAAGGGGGGGACCCAGCACACTGATGTAAAAGGGGAAGATTGTAAGGCGGGGGCTGAGGACACTGCTGTACAGGGAGGGACCATGATACCAAGGGGGAATGGAATGTAAAAGGGGGCACTAGTGTAAGGGGGGGGTCTGTGATGTTAAAGAGTGGCTATGGTGTAAAGGGGAGGCTTTGATGTTAAGAAGAGGTCGGTGATGTGAAGGGGAAGTAAAGACACTGCTGTTAAAGGGGGTCTGTGATGTAAGGAGGGACCTGTGAAGAGGGACTGAGAACACTGACGCATAGGGAGGCTGTGATGTAAGGGGGGACCTGTGAAGGGGGACTGAGAACACTGAAGTATAGGGAGGCTGTGATGTAAAGGATCTGAGTCATAGTACAAACATGAGACTCTGACCTTGGCTGGAAGAAAATTATACAGACCGGACCTCAGTGAATTAAAGTCATTACCCCTGATTTATATCATGTAGACCAGCTCATTTTTTATTGTTTTGAATCATTTTTCAACAAAACATTTTCAAAACGTTAAAAAAAAATGGTTTTATGTACATGATTGTGTCACCTAACAATTCCCAGTCCATGACACTATATTGTTTTGAATCAGTCATGTAGTTTGGGGATGTAATGCATTATTTAGGAGCCAGTTCATAAACATATCTGCTTACATAGGGTAACCAGGCCTGGTAAGCAGGTAGCTGATCAAAGTTGTGTTTCTTTAATAATATTACATTAATATGTTGCAGTTTTATCACTTTTACATAACTTTTTAGATGACAGGTAAAGAAGAGTTGTCTAATTTGGGGGTGAAAGATCTGCTTTAGCTACTAAAAGACCAGCCATTGTACTGTGGCAGGTTGGCTTTCCTGGGTGAATCGCCGTCATTGTACGTCGCCCGCTTTAAGACCTTTTAGGGGGCACACGTGGATGCCCGCCGATGCGTGTGGCCGACGGTCTCAATGTCTGCCGGCCACCCGCGGTTGCTCCTGGGAGAGACAGAACGGGGATCTTTCAATGTAGACAGACAGATCCCCATTCTGTCAGGGGAGGAGAGACAGCTCCTAGTGATCAGGAACTCCTGCTGCTGTCTCCTCCTCCAGTCACTACACTCCCCCCACAGTTAGAAACACCTCCCTAGGGAAAACTTAACCCCTCGATCGCCCCCTAGTGTTAACCTCTTCCCTGCCAGTGACATTTATACAGTAATCAGTGGCTATTTTTAGCACTGATCGCTGTATAAATGTCACTGGACCCAAAAAAGTGTCAAAAGTGTCCACCGCAATGTCGCAGTCCCGCTAAAAATTGCTGATCACCACCTTTACTAGCAAAAAAAATCCCCTATTTTGCAGATGTAATAACTTTTGTGCAAACCAATCAATATACGTTTATTGCAATTTTTTTTACCAAAAATTTGAGAAGAATACATATCAGCCTAAACTGATGAAGAAATTTGTTTTTATATTTGTATTTATTATCGCAAAAAGTAAAAAATGTTTTTTTTTCAAAATTGTCGGTCTTTTTTCGTTTATAGTGCAAAAAAAAAAAAAAAAAACTGCAGAGGTGATCAAATACCACCAAAAGAAAGCTCTATCTAAAATTAAAAAATATTTTTTGTTTTAGTTTCTCCTTTAGGGTCCATTCTCATCAGCGAGACGGGCTGATCTCTCAACCGCTAGTATTCGCTGGGAGACACAGTGCCAATGCACTGATCCCGAGACATAACACTGTTCTCTTTTTTTTCATAGAACGTTATTGAAATGTCAGGAGTGATAAGAAAACCTGCATTGTTGCTTGCATATGATTGGCTGATGGAAGTCAGCAGAGCTTTTGCTCATTTACTAAGCTCTGGAGCAACTGCTCTTGCACCGTGCTACTGCAGTGGATTTGCCTTTGGTAAATTAACCCCTATGTGTTGGGGCTGTGCTGGTAACCCCATTGCATCTAGTGTGAACTGGCCCTTAATGCGACACTAAACACTTGTTTAACAACAACAAGAAAAACAGAAAATTGTATCAAATACTTACCGTAATTTTCCTTTCTTGGCACCAATCCATGACAGCATACTACCACATCTACCACATGTATGCTGCCACGTTGGTGCCAGGAAAACAGAAAATTGTATCAAATACTTACCATAATTTTCTTTTCCCAGTGCTAATCCATGGCAGCATACATGTGGTAGATGTGGTAGTATGTTGTCATGGATTGGCACCAAGAAATTTCTATTTAAGCATGTATTCCTAACTCAAAAAAGTCCCTTCTACCGCTCTCAGACTCATCCATATCTTCAAACTCCTTATTTTGCTGCTGTAATCTGACTTCCCGTTAGAGGGTGGCTACGTTCACTCTCAGTGGTCCCACTGTATGTAGGAACATAACCACCCTCTCGTGTTCATTCCTGAGGTCGACTAGCAGCTATGGGATTTGTAGCTTGCATAGAGCAGTGTACATGATCACAACTAACGTCTACTGCTTATTTAAAAAAACAGAAGTGAGGAAGAAAAAGAGAGATGCTGAGCTCACAGAGGAGGCAGAAAAACAAAGTAAGAAATATGTCATGAAAAATAAAGTACAGGGTCATTAAGTAGTGCATGTGTATTGATTATTTTGGAGATTAAGGATCTGTGTCACTTCAAGGTAGGCTCAAAGTGTTAGCCTTGGCTGGGTCATCTTAGGTGCTGAGAGGCCAGGAAAGGATTACATTTCGATCAGAAGAAAGTTAGGAAAGACTTTAAAGAGTTAAACTAAAAAAAAAATTTAAACTTCCAACTGGACAGAATGCAGGATGATTCATAACTTGTTTTGAAATTGCTGTTTAACAGTGCTATCCTATCCTCCCTATACAGACAGTGTTTTGAAGATAAATCAATCACACATCCACCTAAAACATAAACACGTACTTGTATGCAGGCTAGCTCATGCATTATTTCCAAAATCCACACTTGTTATGGCTCCAGGAAGAGTCACTATTTCAATCAACTTTTTACAGCAGATTATGTCTACTTTAAAGAATCATTTTTAAAAGAAGCAAATACACATTTCTTCCTGTGTCTTGTTGACACGCAAAAAGGATTTGAAAAAAACATTGCCGTATGCATGCACATATATATTTTTTGTAATGCATGTCTATGCGCAAAAGATGCGCTGCAGCTGTGGCCATTGAGAGCCAGAAAAACAAGCATATTTTAATCGCTTGCCGACCGTATACTGTAGATATACGGTGGCAAGGCAGCTCTCCTGCACTGGATGACGTACCTAGTACATGATCCAGCACTTCTGGGTTGGGGGTGCTGGTGTGCTATCGGTGGCCCACTCCTGCTGTGATTATTCACAGTGGGAGCCAATCAGTGGGCACGACAGACTCTATGTCCACCAATTGTTTGTTACACAGGCAAAACGGCAGTCTGCCTATGCAAACAAGGCAGATTGTCGTTCTGTCAGCGGGGAAGGCATTGATCCTGTGTTCCTGCAAAGCAGGAACACAAATCTATGCCTTCCACTAGTACAGGCACCTCCCATAGTTTAGTAAAACACTGGCTAGGAACACATTTAACCCTTTGATCGCCCCTAAAGTTAACTTCTTCCCAGCCTTTGTCATTAGTACAGTGACAGTGCATATTTGTTAACACTGATCACTGTATTGGTGTCACTGGTATTCAAAAAGTGTCAAAAGTGTCAGTTAGTGTCCCGAATGTCTGTCGCAATATCGCAGTCGCTGATTGCCGCCATTGCTAGTAATAAATAAACAAATAAACAAATAATAATTTTCCATATGAATGTCCCATAGTTTGTAGACTCTATAACTTGCTCAAACAAGTCCATTCACACTTATTGGGATTTCTTTTTTACCAAAAATATGTAGCAGAATACATATTGGCCTAAACTGATATAAAAATATATATATATTTTTTTAATTGTCAGTCTTTTTTTGTCCATAGCGCAAAAAATAAAAAAACACAGAGGTGATACCATGAAAAGAAAGCTCTATTTTTGTGAAAAAAAGGACATCAAATTTATTTGTGTACACACGACTGCGCAATTGTCAGTTAAAGTAACGCAGTGCCGTATCGCAAAAAATGGGCTGGTCACGAAGGCAGGTAAATTTCCTGCTGAGCTGAAGTTGTTAATATATGACTGTGTGCTAGAGCCCTAAATAACTTTTTCTTGGGTAGTTATTCCATTGTAAACTTGCTATTCAAATAAGTTGTCTTAAGCCACGTACACACGAGTGGACATTTCCACCGGACTGGTCCGACGGACCGAGTCCGGCGGACAATTCGACCGTGTGTGGGCTTCATCGGACCTGCTAGGGCAGCTATTGGCTACTGGCTATCAATTTCCTTATTTAAGTCCGGTCGTACGTCATCACGTACGAATCCGTCGGACTTTGGTGTGATTGTGTGTAGGCAAATCCAGTTGTTAGAAAGTCCGTCAAAAGTCCGTCGTAACTCCGTCGAAAGTCCGTCGGACCTTTGTTGTCAAAAAGTCCGACTGTGTGTAAGCAGCATTATTTTTAAACTGGCAATTTTACATATTTAGACATAATCATGGGCTTGAGCAGACTGTAAGAAAATTATACATTTTCCTGTGAGACTTCCAAATGTTGAATAATTTCCTAATAATACATAAATGACTGAAAGTCAAAAGTCTTATCTACTTTTTGATGCCAATTAGATTTTCCCCTAGAGACTTGTGTTGTTTAGCTGGCATGGTCATGGAGTTTCCTGAGATTAGTAATGGAATGTCAACCAATTAAAAGGCATTTTTGTCCAGGAAATATCATTCAAAATAGATGGGTTTTTAATCTGCTAATTCCTATTTGTCGGAGAGATTTAAATATAAAATTAAGTACAGGGCCATTGGTGGTTTAATGATCTAAGACTATTAATACATTTAGAATATACAGTGCTCCCATTAGAATTTAATACAGGTATTTATATAGTACTGACAATTTACACAGTTATTTACATGTATACATTCAGAACTTGCCCTCATGAGCTTGCAATCTAAGGTCTCTACTTCACATACTAGGGCCAATTTAGACAGATTGCATTTACATTTGCTCTTATCTTTGATCTTTGTAGCATGGGAGGAATCTCATACAAGCATAGAACGAACATACGAACTCCATGCAGGTAGTGTCATGGTTGGGATTAAAACAACAACCCTAGTGCTGTCAGACAGAAGTGATAACCACTAAGCCACTGTGTTGCCAGAATGTGCTAAAATATGACAAATAGCACCTAAAGGGCATGTCAAGACAAAGGAACTTGCCAGGAAGAAGTTGCAGAAGTGTCAGTGGGTCAGTGTTCACATAGGCTTAGAGATGCAGCAAAAACAAGCAATTTAACCACATTATTAAGCTCCTGTACCACCTGCTAACACTCTAAGACAGTGGTCTCGAAACTTTCCAAACAAAGGGCCATTTTATTGTTCTTCAGACTTTAGGGGGGTTAGTCTGTGGCCAGAGCTAGTGGAAATCCTGGCATCAGTGGGAGTAAACATCACCACACATTTGGTAAAAGGTGGAGGAAAAGGGCCCCATTGTTGGTATCATTGGGAGGAATAGTGCCCAATTGTTGGTGTCAATGGGAGTAATGGTGCCCCATTTTTTATGTCAGTTGGCAGAATAGTGTCTCGTATCAGAATAGTAACCAAAGGGCCGGATAAAGGCAAGAAAAGGGTTGCCTCCGGCCCCCAGGCCAAAGCAAGCTGTTGGCGCTATATCAATTCTGTATAATAATAATAATAATTAGACATTATACACCAGGGCATTAACATTGCATGGCTTTGTGTCATGTTAAGAATTTTAAGGCATGTTGCCTATTCTATGCACTCCTGCAACCTTCCACCTCCTTTGAATTCAATTGCAGTGTGGCAAAAAAAACACCTATAGCATTTTTGTCATGTTCAGCTTGTGTTTTTGAAGCATCTACAGTGTTTAATTGCATTTGTGAAAAAAAAACTTGAAAATCAGAGATGGTGATGGCATCTGGCAGCTTTTATGAACATAATATGTGTGAAACACATTTTGAACGTGGGTTAATACTACAGTGCCTTGAAAAAGTATTCATACCCCTTTAAATTTTCCACATTTTGTCATGTTACAACCATAAACGTAAATATATTTTATTGGGATTTTATGTGATAGACCAACACAAAGTGGCACATAATTGTGAAGTGGAAGGAAAATGATAATTAACCACTTGCTTACAGGGCACTTAAACCCCCCTCCTATCCAGACCAATTTTCAGCTTTCAGCGCTGACGCACTTTGAATGACAATTGCGCGGTCATACAACACTGTACCCAAATGAAATTTTTATCATTTTTTCACCACAAATAGAGCTTTCTTTTGGTGGTATTAGATCACCTCTGCGGTTTTTACTTTTTGTTAAAAAAAATGTAAAAACTGAATTTTTTTTTTTTTTTAATTTTATTTTTTTATATTTTGTTATAAAAAATTTAAAAAGGGTCATTTTTCTCCTTCATTGATGTACGCTGATGAGGCGACAGTGATGGGCTCTGATAGGCGGCAGTGATGGGCACTGATGGGTGGCAGTGATGGGCAGCACTGCCAGGTGGCACTGATTGGCACTACAGGTGGGCATTGATAGGTGGCACTTGTTGGCATTGATAGGTGGCACTTGTGGGCACTGTTAGGTGGCACTGTGGGCACTGTTAGGTGGCACTGTGGGCAGTGTTAGGTGGCACTTTTAGGTGGCACTGATGAGGCAGATATGCCTCTTCCACTCGGGGACCGATGTCCCTGACATCCAAGACGGTGATCGGCTTTTTTTTCTACTCGCGCTGTCAGCGTGAGTAAAAAAAAAAACGATTACCGATCTTTTGTTTACATCATGTGATCAGCTGTCATTGGCTGACAGCTGATCACATGGTAAGGGGCCGGGACCGGCCCCTTACTCGATCGTTGATTAATAAATAGAGTCCACCTGTGTGTAATGTAATCTCAGTATAAATACAGCTGTTCTGTGAAGCCCTTACAGGTTTGTTAGAGAACCTTAGTAAACAAACAGCATCATGAAGGCCAAGGAACACACCAGACAGACCAGGAATAAAGTTGTGGAGAAGTTTAAAGCAGGGTTAGGTTATAAAAAAATATTCTAAGCTTTGAACATCTCATGGAGCACTGTTCAATTCATCATCTGAAAATGGAAAGAGTATGGCACAACTGCAAACGTACCAAGACGTGGCCGTCCACCTAAATTGACAGGCCGGATAAGGAGAGCATTCATTAGAGAAGCAGCCAAGAGGCCCATGGTAACTCTGGAGGAGCTGCAGAGATCCACAGCTCAGGTGGGAGAATCCGTTCACAGGACAAATATTAGTCGTGCACTCCACAAATCTGGCCTTTATGGAAGAGTGGCAAGCGGAAAAACATTGTTGAAAGTAAGCCATAAGAAGTCCCGTTTGCAGTTTGCGAGAAGCCATGTGGGGGACACAGCAAACATGTGTAAGAAGGTGCTCTGGTCAGATAAGACCAAAATTGAACTTTTTGGCCTCAAAGCAAAACACTATGTGTGGCAGAAAACTAACACTGCACATCACCCTGAACACACCATCCTCACCATGAAACATGGTGGTGGCACCATCATATTGTGGAGATGCTTTTCTTCAGCAGGGACAGGGAAGCTGGTCAGAGTTAATGGGGAGATGGATGGAACCAAATACAGGGCAATCTTAGAAGAAAACCTGTTAGAGCCTACAAAAGACCTGAGACTGGGGCAGAGGTTCACCTTCCAGCAGAACAACGACCCTAAACATACAGCCAGAGCTACAATGGAATGATTTAGATCAAAGAATATTCATGTGTTAGAATGGCCCAGTCAAAGTCCAGCCCTAAATCCAATTGAGAATCTGTGGCAAGACTTGAAAATTGCTGTTCACAGATGCTCTCCATCCAATCTGACGGAGCTTGAGCTATTTTGCAAGAATGGGCATATCCAAAAAGACTTGCAGCTGTAATTGCAGCGAAAAGTGGTTATACAAAGTATTGACTCAGTATTGAATCATTTTCCTTCCACTTCACAATTATGTGCCACTTTGTGTGGGTCTATCACATAAAATCCCAATAAAATAAATTCAATTTTTTGTTGTAACATTTCAAGGGGTATGAAATTGCCCACTGCAGGCTTAGTATAGTTCCTAGGGAAGATGCTACTTCTATCGTGCCCCAAGTCTAGATCTAAAAACGCTGGGGGTTTCACTATGTTGGACAGCGGAGAAGGATAATCTGAGAGAGTTATTGTTACAATGTGTAACAAACTGGTCAACTGAGGAAAGAGGACCATCCCATATAATCAGGATATGGCCATAATATAAGAGAGGAGGAGCAAAAGGATTGTGGTGCCAAATTTAAAGGGAATCTCAATATCCTATTACCAGATTAGCATAGCAGGCAATTATACACTGAACAGATCAAGGCTAAGGGCTCAATTCACACAGAGTTATTTTCCTCTTAAAATCTGAGATAAAATAACATAGCTTTTTCAAACATTTTTTTTTGCAATTCACAAAAAAAAACTATTAGAATAAAGCATGAGTTATTTAATCAAAATGTGAGGTATTTTACTCATGAAACCATTCTGTATTTTATCTCATGAAGTGATATTCAGTGGGATAAATACAGTGGAGAAGAATTAGAACCCCTGTCAGTTTTTATTGCTAATAAAGAGGTAAAATGGTTTAAACCGTAGAAATATGCCAACTCACTAAGTCAGTGTGGTCCCTGCAGCATATATATTAATACAAAAGAAAAAAGGTGACTAAAATACCTGGGATAATGCTTTCACAGGACACATGTGGTTGTATCAAAATATCTTTATAAATGTTAAATATTGAATAACAGTATCAAAAATCACACACACATATAAATACTTCCCTTCCACCAATAAAAAGGCAATGTTGCATTGGGGAGATTTCCCTTCACTTCCTGTCCCATAGCCAAAACAGGAAGTGAGAGGAAATCCCTACAAATTAAAAGAATCCCTTGAGGACCCCCAGGTTACCAGAACCAGTGTCCCCATTGGAAGATTTTCCATCTATTACTTTTCTGGGGACAGCCCAAAATTTGGGGATTTTCTTACACTTTCAATGATAACAGTAACCAGGACATATAGAGAGGGTTAATCTCCCTAATGGGGACAGCAATAAAAACTGATAGGAGTTCCTTTCCTCTCCACTCTATCCAAAACTGAAAAAAAGGTTTTGACTTTAGTTATACTTTAAGTAAATCAGTCCTGATTAATCTGTGTTTTTCCATATTTAGGTTTCTATGCATTACTGTTGAGAAACTGATCCAAAAAAGTACAGACTCCTCCAAATTGGCTATTATATTTTTATATTCCTTAGATACCTCATGCCTGGACCATGATGTATTTACCTCATCAATTTATTAATTTATTTCCTTAAGTGAATTGACTTTAACCCCATTTTGTGAGTTATTTAGCTCATGTTTTTGGTTTGTGAGCTAAATAATTAATAAGGTAATAGTGAATTGACATTTTCAGCATCTCATGAGATAATTGGAAAACATGTGTCATGTAATTAAATTATCTCATGAGATATTCTTTAATGAATTTAGCCCAGTATCTGTAAACACACAGTAGATACTCATACAAAGCACTTTCAGTGACATCTCTTACTTTACAGTCACAGAAGTGCTGCTATTACTGCTGGCTTCTGTTTACTCAGATAGGAACAGCCTGAGGAAGAGGAGGGAGATGAGAGGAGGGAGATGGAAGGATTGAGAGGGAGAAGGGAGAGGAGCAGAGTGTGCTGTCTGAACTCTTGGGGATGAGCAGAGAGCTGACATCAATCAAACAGAGGAGAGGAAAGGAGGTGGATCCAGACCACATTGTCTGCATGACATTCTAGAAAAGACTGTAGCCCCTCCCACAGGCAATTAACTCTATTTTAACAGAAAGCATGAAGTTCTCAGAGGGCTGGAAGGATTTCTAGGTATTATCAGCTTACATTGAATAGGTATAAGCTAAAAAAAAAGGAAACCCGTACTTCTCTTTTAATTGAAAGTGTGGTTGAAGCTGTATAGTGCAGGGGTAGTTATTCCTTATTTAGCTCTGTGTATAATTTACACTTGAGCTTTTGAGCTCTGTAAAGAAAAACATTTCAGTGATGTAGATATAACTAATCTTGTAAACATGTGAGCAGGAGCCTGGATCTACTAGCTGCCTGAAAATGTTCAATATTTGTTTATTTTTACCCATCTAAAGAACAAAAATAAGGATTAAAAAAGGTTTTTGGTCTTCCAACTCCATGCTAACAGATTGAACTCCCTTCTAATGTCTGCACTGTAATGAGTGCTGCCTGAACAATTGTTGATCAGTCTGTTTTAATGAGCAACTATGCATCCCTAAGGTTTCAAAATCCAGACTAAACTGGGATGGAAAAAGCCCAGTAGTTTTAGGTAGTAGTCTCAGAGCTAGGGGACAAGAGCTATATCCTCTACTATTCATTACATTGGCAGTAGTGGGTGGATTGAGGGGGGGTTCTCCTCATAGTCTAGGGCTGAGGTGTCAAACTCACCTCATCGTGGACCGCATCAGCATTATGGTTGCCTTCAAAGGGCTAGTTGTATCTGTATATACTCTTTACATATAAAATAAATTCCCCTGCATTCAATTATTACTGGTTTTAGTAATTTAAGTAGTAACTAGCTCTGAAAGTAGAAGTCTAGAAAAAATAAACGCAAGCAGATATTCAAGTGTACAGCTATTGTACAATTATCATCCCTGCTTTTCTGACATATAATTGTAATAATCTCATAATAATTATAAGCAGATTTCCAGAGCACCCCCCCCCCCTTACATTAGAAGTCAAGAGTCCTCCGCCCTCCCTTACCTTGTGCTGCTGCCATTAAGAAGTTGGAATGGAGCTGCGGCTGCACAGAGAGGTACAGTATCTGTATGAGGAGTTCTGTCCTCCTCTCGACTGCCCATAGCTGAGACAAGGTGGTAGTGGTGATGAGGGGCTGCCACAGCCACAGGAGAGGTGTGAGGGCCACATGAAATGGCCTGATGGGATTCAGCTTACAAGCCTTGTATTTGACACATGTGGTCTAGATAAAGAAACCCCCTGAAGTGGTTGTAAACCTCTCACATGAAATATGAACAAACCATGTCTCTCTATTATGTGTACTTGTCTTAGTCCAGAGTACTAAGTGTAATTTCTATCCACTGCATCATTCCTCTGTCATCAGCATGAATCACATCTGTGACAAGTATTTGCATAGGGCCGCATATATGTGGCCTCTTGGCGTTAAAGCCCACCCACCAAGAGGCAGCATATATGTGTACAGCCAGCGGGAAGAGGTTAAACAAAGCCTTTGAGTGAGCTGACAACAGGTTGATGAGGCAGCAGGCAGATGTGACAGCGGAATGGTTAGATGCAGGCAGACTGGCTTTGGCCTTGGCTGGTGACAGACTTTGGATGCACAACAGGAAGCAGTAGCCCGAAAATGACGAGCTCGACTGAAGGAGCTGTAGCAGGCTGGAAAAGCTGAAAGCAGGGTCAGACAAGTTGGGTCGGTAAAGGCAAATCAGGCATAGATATCAGGCAGCAGAATAGTCAGGTCACAAGCAATGTCGGCAGTGGATGAAGGATCAAACAGGAGCAGAAGGCAAAGGCAGAATCCTGGATCAAGCCAGGGCTCAGGGCAGGTAGCAGACAGGAATAGTTGGGAGCAAGCCGGGTCAAGATCAGAGGTCAAACACAGAAATCAGGAACATAGTCAGAATGCTGTAGACCAAACAGCATTTAGCCAGTGCAGAATCTCTGTTCAGATAGGCCGTTTGGCGCCAGAATTGGTGACATGTGTGCATTTGCGAATGCGCGTTAACGAATGCCCATGCATACATCTGTGAACAACTGCTTGGCCCGTTCTTGGCCAGGGCATATGCCTATGTGTGTGCCTAGAAACTGCATCTGCGCTGTGGCGAAGCCTCTCCTGACAGCTGTGGAACAGTAGGGAAATTTGAAACACATCTGTATTTTTCCTGCACCGCAGCTCAATTGCACCTCCATTTCTATCTGTGTTTTAATGCACCACAGCTGAGCTGCGGAGAGCAGAAATGGATAAATTGTCACATTGTAACATTTAAATAAAGTAAAAAAAAGTAAACAGTGCTTTAAAAACTATTCTTTAAAACCTCAAGACACTGCCAGTCAGAACCAACACTTCCTGCACATTTTATCATGCAGGAAGTGTGAAATAGCCTTTTCATGAGCAAAACTCATCGATGCCTGGATGCCAAGACCAAATTTAGCAGCTTCGGTAATTGTTGACAATAATTCTATGACTAATCTACCTTAATCAATTTTTACCTTGCTCTTTAGAGACATACAAGCTTTAATAAATACTCTTAAAAGCTGACAAATAGACAAAAATGTGTAAGGCTGGTCAAACACATATATATTTTTTTCTATTTGGCCTTGTATACAGTGCAGGTGGACCAGCTCTGCCAGCTGTCAAAATACCCAAACAGCAGCTGCATCTGATTGGATGCAGCCACTGTTCAGATGACAATTTTCTGTCTGTCGATTGAGGGATGTGGGGCAGGATGCAGTGGACAGAGCCACCCCACTGAGCAATTTTTGGCCAGTTTATCAGGAACGTTAAGACTTGGTTCACACTGCCGCAACTAGGGATCCGACTTGTGAGATCCCAAGTCACGTGACATGTGAAATCCCATGTTAGTCAATGAGAGCTGTCTTAATTAGCACTACTAAAGTTGTTTCAACTTTAGAGAAGGTTCCTGTACTACTTTAAAGGGACTTCTATCTGACTTGTGCCCATAGACTTTAATGCAAGTCGCCTCCAAGTTGGATCCTCATCTTAATTGATGAGATTTGGATCCGACATTACAGGAAAATTACCCAGGCATCCCCTGAAGTTGCTTCAAAGTCGATTCAAGTCACTTTAAACTTGCTTCAAGTCGCACTCAAGTCGCCTGGCAAAGTTGCACTGAAAGTCACACTGAATTCAGGTCGCAGCAGTGTGAACCGAGCCTAATGCCGCGTACACACGAGTGGTCTTTCCGGCATACTTGGTCTGGCGGACCAGAGTCCACCGGACAATCCGACCATGTGTAGGCTCCGGCGGACTTTTCAGGCAGACTTTTTCCCAAAAGTCTGCCGAACCTAGATTTGAAACATGTTTTAAATCTTTCTGTCGGACTCAGTCTCTGACGGAAAGTCCGCTCGTCTGTGTGCTGGTCCGACGGAAAGCCCGCTCATCTGTATGCTGGTCCAACGGATCAGATACGACGCAAGGGCAGCGTATTGCATTTCGCGCTCGCTGCAATAGGAAAAACAAATTTTCCTATTGCGGCGAGCGCGGGGCATACCAGGCCCTTAGGTCTGGTATGGATTTTAAAAGGAACCCCCTACGCCGAAAAAACGGCGTGGGGTCCCCCCTAAAATCCATACCAGACCCCGATCCGAGCACGCAGCCCGGCCGGTCAGGAAAGGGGGTGGGGACGAGCGAGCGCCCCCCCCTCCTGAACCATACCAGGCCTTGTGCCCTCAACATGGGGGGTGGGTGTTTTGGGGGAGGGAGCGCCCTGCGGGGCCCCCCACCTAAAAGCACCTTGTCCCCATGTTGATGAGGACAAGGGCCTCTTTCCGACAACCCTGGCCGTTGGTTGTCGGGGTCTGCGGGCGGGGGGCTTATCGGAATCCAGGAGCCCCCTATAAGAGGGCCCCCTGATCCCGGCCCCCCACCCTATGTGAATGAGTATGGGGTACATGGTAGCCCTACCCATTCACCTAGGGAAAAAGTGTCAATAATAAAACACACTACACAGGTTTTTAAAATAATTTATTAAACAGCTCCGGGGGGTCTTCCTCCGGCTTCAGGGGTCTTCCTCCGGCTTCGGGGTCTTCTTCCGGCTTTCGGGGTCCCTCCGGTTCCTCTTCTCCCGGCATTCGGTTGGTTCTTCTCTGCTCTCTCTGGCCTCTTCTCCTGGTGTTCCAGTTCTTCTGCCGGCTCCTCCGCTGTCTTCATGCCGCTCTTTTGCCAGCGGAGGTCCAGACTTCTGGGCTTCTTGTCTTCTTCCCTCTTCTCTTCTCCAGATGTTGACACAACGCTCTCTCCAGCTGGACTGCTCTCTGAGCGCTCCGCTTTGACTTATATAGGCGGAGACCCCGCCCCCTTATGACGTCACAGTCCCTGGGCATGCTGGGACTGTGATGTTTTAGGGGGCGTGGTCACCGTGTGATATTGACCACGCCCCCTAAAACGTCACAGTCCCAGCATGCCCAGGGACTGTGACGGCATAAGGGGGCGGGTTCTCCGCCTATATAAGTCACAACGGAGCACTCAGAGAGCAGTCAAGCCGGAGAGAGCGTCGTGTCAACATCTGGAGAAGAGAAGAGGGAAGAAGACAAGAAGCCCAGAAGTCCGGACCTCCGGTAGCAAAAGAGCGGCATGAAGACAGCGGAGGAGGCGGCAGAAGAACTGGAACACCGGGAGAAGAGGCCAGAGAGAGCGGAGAAGAACCAACTGGATACCGGGAGAAGAGGAACCGGAGGGACCCCTGAAGCCGGAAGAAGACCCCCGAAGCCAGAGGAAGACCCCCGAAGCTGGAGGAAGACCCCCCCGGAGCTGTTTAATAAATTATTTTAAAAACCTGTGTAGTGTGTTTTATTATTGACACTTTTTCCCTAGGTGAATGGGTAGGGGTACCATGTACCCCATACTCATTCACATAGGGTGGGGGGCCGGGATCTGGGGGCCCTCTTATAGGGGGCTCCCGGATTCCGATAAGCCCCCCACCTGCAGACCCCGACAACCAATAGCCAGGGTTGTCGGGAAGAGGCCCTTGTCCTCATCAACATGGGGACAAGGTGCTTTTGGGTGGGGGGCCCCGCAGGGCGCTCGCAAGGTGTCAATCTCGCCAATAAAAGCGGCAAGATTGACTTCCTTTTCTAGTCCCGTCATACCTGAGTCACGTTCAAAATGAACGGACTTGTCCGTGTGTGGGCAAGTCCGTTCATTCTGAAAGTCCGTCGGAAAGACGGGTGGACCTAGCCCGCCGGAAAGTCCGGTCGTGTGTGGGCAAGTCCGTCCATTTTAAAGTCCAGGGCACCTGACGGACAAAGTCCATCGGAAAGTCTGCCGGACCAAGTATGCCAGAAAGTCCGATCGTGTGTACGCGGCATAAGGGAAAAAAATGTGACAAAATACACTGACAGCTGCAACTTGCAAGGTTTGTTTACTAAGAAATCTCAGGTGATTACCATACCATAGCTGACATCGTAATGATGCTCTCATGATAGGGAACCACACTGATTGGTTCTCTAATAAAAAGTTGAAACCGGGAACTGTCAGTGGCTATATGGTCTCTGAAATAGAAGCCCACACTGCAGAGAGCTTGTAGTTTTACAATGGAAAGTGGATTAATGTTGCCTCATTATAGAGTATCATGCTAGAAAACTTTAATATAGAGATTGCTGGAGTTAACGGAATAGGAAACAATATAATACATTTCCAACCAGCCTGCATCACTAGTGTAAACTAGCACAGTTTGGAAATGTAATACTGCTGGTTAGAGAGATTTCCATTTTTTTCTCTACTGGAAAACCTCAGTGTATAAATTATTTTAGGTTACAAACTGTATAACAAAGAAAACTCCTTGCTGTGTTTGTTTTGTGATTATCTCTAAAAGACATCGTTCACCGCAGGAATGTTAGCTTACAGCTTTCCTTTAATGTTGCTTTCATTCAACAACATGGTCGCCTTTCAACACAGGATTTAGGATTCTTTCACATAACCTGTCACGAAAATAATAGTTTCCGGAACAAATTTCAATTTCCTCTTTTGGCTTTATAAGAATACTGTAGTAAATTAAACATAAGCTGTTATTCCAAGGATTTAGGTTTAGATATGCAATTTTAAGCACTTTCTGATTGTACTTTTTCAAATTATTATGTAAGAAAGAATTATGTTTTGATGCACAATAGCTTGAAAAGCTGGCGATCTGAATTTGGGGTTTAAATAAAATGTAAAAGTTTAAAAACTACAAATAATTCAAGTTTTCAAGTACACGTTCAGTAACCTAATAGTAGGCAAGCATGCAATAGAAAAATGGATAAGCAACAAACCAAACATACATTTATTACAGGTACGTACAGTATAAAGCACTGACAATTTACACAGTGCTTTACATATACATAGGGGTTGATTTACTAAAACTGGAGAGTGCAAAATCTGGTGCAGCTGTGCATGGTAGCCAATGAGCCTCCAACTTCAGCTTGTTCAACTAAGCTTTAACAAAAAACACTTGGAAGGGGATTTATTTCTATGCAGAGCTAGTCCAAATTTTGCACTCTCCATTTTTAGTAAATTAACCCATATTGTACATTCACATCAGTCCCTGCCCTCAAGGAGCTTGCAGTCTAAGGTCCCTAACTCACATTCATGCACCAGAGCCAATTTACCAAACCAACATGTCTTTGGGATGTGGGAGGAAACTGAAGTGCCCACAGGAAACCCACGCAGGCAGGAGAACATGCAAACTCCAGGCAGGTCGTGTCATGTGTGGGATTTGAACCCATAGCCCTAGTGCTGCCAGGCAGAAGTGCTAAACACTTAGCCACTGTGCTGCCCCATTGATGTATCTAGAATAAATAATGTGCAAATGAGAGAAGATAAGTCTTCTGACACATGGATGGCACTCATTGCAGTATTCTCATTTGAGTTCAGAAATTGTATGCAATATCTCCTTTTAAAGTCGTTCTAAACCCCAATTGAATGATATTTAGTTTGCCTGAAGACTGTTGGTATTTAACAACTATGTTTTTTTACTTTTAAGAATACCGTTTTCACCCTTTTTTGCATCTCAGTGTTGCTAATCATCTACAGCCCCTTTGCAGTCACTTTTCAGTCAATATTTGCATTCCAGTGATGGCTGCATGGCATTTCTCAGGCTGGAATTTATGATGGAGACAATGAGCAATGGCACAGATGCTAAAAGTCATTACCAAATGTGCATTTTACGGAGTGACTATTCAGAAGACAGAAACAGGGTGTTGCTACCCTATCCCAAGAGGTGCCTGAACAAGGATCTTCATTTCAGGATCAGCAGTAACATTCTAATGAAAGATTAAGATAGAAAATTACTTTTGTAATTACATTAAAATGAAGAGAATGGGTTTATACTATATATACTATAAGTAAGATTTCAGGGGTACTAAATAGAGTTACATTATCAGCTGAATCTGATGGCAGCTGCTGCTCTTATCCATCATGAGAATGGAGGTTTTTACTCAGGATGCAGAGGGGCAAGGGCACCTGTGCACACAGGGAAAGTTTAAATTGCTTTGGACCTGAAAAATTACATTTCTGATGCAAGGCATTGTGAATTTATTTACCAATTAAAAAAAGGCTTTGTTTTCACTTCTGCCGTTTTTAAATGCAACATTAAAAAAAATGAAAGGCTCTTGAACACGGGTGGCAAAAACGCCATATTGTTAGATGTGCATTAAAAAGAAGGGGTTTGGGACTTTAAATGAAGCACACCGCGACTCAAGCCATATGCCTCCATTCCTATTTCATTTAGGAAGACTTTATATGAGGTACGTTCAGACCAGTAGGTAGAGAGTATATGCATGATGTCAAATTCTCACGTACCTGACTGATGAGCCCGATAGTGCAGAGGAAGGCCTCCCTTAGGTATCTGACTCGTGGCCCCTGGTAGAGCAGACAGGTGGCACGGGAGTGCAAAATGGTATGAGTGCCTGGCAGGATCAACAGCACATGGGTCAGATGGCCGGCACAGCAGACAAGACTGGATGGATCAGCAGACAGGTAAGCAGACTGGATGGATCAGCAGGCAGGTAAGCAGACTGGATGGATAAGCAGGCAGATGAGTAGACTGGATGGATCAGCAGACAGGTGAGCAGACTGGATGGATCAGCAGACAGGTGAGCAGACTGGATGGATCAGCAGACAGGTAAGCAGACTGGGACTGAAGCTGGATGGCTGCAGTAGGTAAGTATAGCAGACTGGAGGAGAGTCTTGGAACGTCAGGCAGGCCGGGTCGATAATCAGGCTGGCAACAAAGGTACAGGAGGAGCAGGCAGAAGGAATCGTCAAACAAGCCAAGGGTCAGGTGCAGGCGGATAACAGGAACAATCTCAAAACAAGCTGGGTCAAACAGGAGCAGATATCAGATCTTCAGGAAACACATACACAGAGCTGCAGATCAAACAGCAAGGACACAGAGCTGCAGAGGTGTTTAAATAAGGCAGCCTGTTGCCAATCACTGAAATCAGCCTGGACTAAGTTAACCCTTAGGTGGCAGATACATGACATTGCCCCCTCCTAAAGGGCAGCCTCCGGATGCCCAATTGGGCCAACTTCACATCATGGGATCTCTTGAAGGATTGCATTAGTTCTTTAGCATGAATATTGCTTTCAGGCTCCCAAGAGTTATTTTCCGTCCCATACCCCTTCCATTTAATTAGATACTGAACCTGATTGTACCTCCTTCTACAATCCAAGATTGCCTCCACCTCAAATTCCTCCTCTCCATTGACTATTACAGGCTCCGGTGGACCAGTACTTCGTTCAGGGAAGGGATTCGGAACAGCAGGTTTCAAAGGAGTCACATGGAAGACGAGGTGAACTTTAAGTGAATCGGGTAATTCCAGCTCATAAGCTACGTCATTGATTTTTCTCTTTACAGGGAAGGGGCCCATAAACTTAGGGCCCAATTTTCTTGAGGGGCAAGCCATTTTCAAGTTCACTGTAGACAACCATACCTGGTTGCCGGGTTCCAGAATTAGTTCTCGTTTTTTCCTGTCAAAGATCTTTTTATTGTACTCTTGTGTTTTGGTCATGGTCTCTTGTAATAGTTTGTTGTTTTTAGAGAAGAAATCTATCGCTTCAGAGACTGCAGGGATTGAGCATTCAGGTATGGTACTAGGCAGGAAGGATGGGTGATAGCCGTAATTAGCAAAAAATGGAGTTTGTTTGATGGCAGAATGGGAAGAGTTATTATAAGTGAACTCGGCAATGGGGAGTAAAGCGACCCAGTCATCTTGTGAGAACGAAGAAAAGCAACGGAGGTACTGCTCCAGGGTCTGATTGGTTCTTTCCGTTTGCCCGTTCGTCTGAGGGTGGTATGCGGAGGAGAAGGCCAATTCGATCTCTAAGGGACCCACACAGAGCTTTCCAAAACTTGGAGGTGAACTGGACACCCCGGTCAGACACAATGTTGGCTGGGACTCCATGGAACCTTACAATTTCTTTGATGAATATTTTTGCAGTTTCCACAGCCGAGGGTGTTCCCTTCATGGACAAAAAATGGGCCATTTTGGACAGCCTGTCCACCACCACGAAGATGGTATAAAAACCCTCTGCCGGAGGGAGTTCCACAATGAAGTCCATTGAGATCATTTTCCAGGGTCTCTCTGGAACGGACAGTGGCTTCAGTAAACCCCAGGCTTTTACCTTGCTGTTCTTGCTTCGGGAGCAAGTAGTACAAGACTCCACATAACTCTTACAGTCATCTACCACCTGAGGCCACCAGAACGTGCATTGTACCAGTTCGTCTTCAGGGCACCGAAGTGCCCAGCCAGCTTGTGGTCATGACAGAGCTCCAATACTGCCACCCTTAAGTCCTTAGGTACAACAATTTTACCTTCATGCCACAGTAGGCCATCCTGTGCCTGTAAGCTGGTTTCAGAAGACGAAGCAACCTCAGCAGAAGCCTGTTTGATTCGTGATAGCAGATTCTCCTGTAGTATGAGAAAGGTTCCTGAGGGAAGGATGGTGTCTGGAAGTGTGGACCTCTCAGAGTCGTTGAACATACGTGAGAGTGCATCTGGTTTTGTATTCTTCGACCCTGGCCTGTACGTTATATGGAATGAGAATCTGGAGAAAAAAAGTGCCCACCTTGCCTGCCGTGGTTTTAATCTCTTTGCTGTTCTCAGATATTCTAAATTCTTGTGGTCCGTATAGACCAGAATGGGATGTGCTGCACCTTCAAGTAAGTAACGCCATTCTTCTAATGCGGCCTTGATGGCCAAAAGCTCACGGTCTCCCACATCATAATTTCTTTCCGCTGTAGATAATTTGCAGGAAAAGAAAGCAACTGGGTAAAGTAGGGCTTTAGCTCCTTGCCGTTGAGAGAGCACAGCCCCTACTGCAACTTCCGAGGCGTCAACTTCAAGAACAAAGGGTAAGGCAGGGTCGGGGTGCTTCAAGATGGAGGCTGAAGTGAACAGTTTTGTGAGGGCTTCAAATGGCAATTGCGCTTTGGGAGACCAGAGGAATCGGGTTCCTTGTTTAGTTAGTTCGGTAATGGGGGCAATAATAGCAGAGAACCCCCTAATAAACTTCCGGTAGAAGTTGGCAAACCCAATGAAGCTCTGAACCCCCTTCTTGTCCACAGGATCTGGCCAATCTAAGATGGCGGTGACTTTCTGGGGGTCCATCTTGATGCCTTCAACAGAGATTATCACGCCTAAGAAGTGGATACACTGAAGTTCAAATTCGCACTTATCCGGTTTGGCGTAGAGGCCATGCTGCCGGAGTCGGGTTAGCACATTTCGGACATGCCTACAGTGGTCATCTACTGTGGAGGAGAAAATCAGGATGTCATCCAGGTACACAATGATGTACAAGTTCAGATAGTCACGAAAAATGTCATTGACAAAGTGCTGAAAGGTGGCTGGCGCGTTGCATAACCCAAAAGGCATGACTAGGTATTCGAAGTGCCCGAATCGGGTACAAAAAGCCGTCTTCCACTCATCTCCTTCTCGAATATGGATTCGCTTGTATGCTCCCCGGAGATCCAGTTTAGTGAAGATGACTGCGGTTCCCAGTCTCTGAAACAGTTCGGGCACAAGAGGCAGTGGGTAACGGTTTTTTACAGTAATCTTGTTTAATTCTCGATAGTCTACGCAGGGGCGTAGTGAATGGTCCTTCTTTTCAACAAAGAAGATGCCTGTGCCAGCCGGAGAAGTAGATGGGCGAATATATCCTTTCTTAAGGTTGTCATTAATATAGTCCTTCAGCATGCCCAACTCAAGCTCGGTTAAAGGGAAAATCCTTCCGTAGGGGACCTCAGCCCCTGGTAACAGTTCAATAGGGCAGTCGTAGGATCTATGGGGAGGAAGGGTCTCTGCACCCTTCTTACTGAATATGTCCAGAAAATCATGGTATGCCACTGGAATTGATTGGTGTAATTCAGGATCTGTGTCAAGGCAGAGTAACGGTGAAGGGTTGACTGAGGCCTCTTGCAGGCAATGTTGCTGGCAATAACTTGAAGGAAATTTGATTTCTTCAGTGGCCCAGTTGATGTGGGGATTATGGGCCTGCAGCCAGGGCATGCCTAAGATGATGGGGAACAGAGGTGATAAAATGGCATCCAGGCGTAAAAACTCTTGGTGATGGGAAGCAATGATAGCCAGCAAAGGGACAGTCTCCTGTGTGACCGGACCAGATTTAATGACAGAGCCATCAGCAAGATGTACGGCTAGTCTCCGGGTCTTTGGTTGAAGTGGAATGAGGTGTTTGGCTGCAAACATCAAGTCTATGAAACAGCTGCAGGCCCAGGAATCAATTGTGACAGATACCTGGATACTCTTTCCTGGGAGCTGTAACATGACGGGGAGAGCAAAGTGAGAGGCTTGGTTAGGTAAGACAGGAACATGCATTGAAGAGATTGAAAGGCACTTACGCATCTTTGCAGGACAAGACCTTACATAATGCGGGTCCCCTACAGTACATACAGAGGTTATTGATTCGCCTGCGCTGTCGTTCCTCCGTGGTGAGACAGGGACAAAGCAAGCCCAACTGCATGGGCTCGGAGGAATCTGGAGCCGGAGCAACTGGAGCGGAAGGAGTCTGGCTGGAGAAACTGGGAACTTTAGGTAGCATCCAAGTTGGCCGATATTGACCTATGGATCTTTCGGAGCGACGTTCCCTTAGACGTCGGTCAATCTGAATTGACAAAATAATAAGTTTGTCCAGAGATTGGGGTATCCCTACTCGTGCCAGTTCATCCTTTAGAGGATCAGATAGACCCATCCGAAATTGGTAACGAAGGGCCGCATCGTTCCAATTGGTATCAGAACTCCAACGCCTGAACTCGGCCACGTAGTCCTCTGCCACGTAGTCCTCTGTCCTCTGAAGTGTATGTAATGCGACCTCAGCAGTGGCAGTCTGCTGGGGGCCTCATAAAGTTGTGACATAGCGACAAAGAATGTGTTGAGGTTGTTTAACGATTCAGCCTTTTGTTCCAGAAGGCGATGTGCCCAGACTTGGGGTTCACCGGTCAACAGGGAGATAACGAAACCCACTTTAGTTGCTTCCAGAGAAAAGGTGCGGGGTTGTAGGGTAAAATAGAGTTCACAAGCATTACAAAAGGCTCTGTATTTGCTACGTTCACCCGCAAATCTTTCGGGCGTGGGTACCCTTGGTTCTGGTGGTAACATCACTACTGAAGGTGTGGATGAGATAGCAGCTGAGCTAGCGCTTTGAGGGTTGGCGGGAGATGGAGATGACAGAATTTGAACTCGTTCTTCCAGCCAAGTATATCCCTCTTGTAGATCTTTAACAGCTTGTGTCAAACCCGCCAGGTGTTGGCACAGTTCTTCCATGGGGGAAGTTCCTCGCTCGGGCTCAGACATGGCTGTTTGATACTGTCAAATTCTCACGTACCTGACTGATGAGCCCGATAGTGCAGAGGAAGGCCTCCCTTACGTATCTGACTCGCGGCCCCTGGTAGAGCAGACAGGTGGCACGGGAGTGCAGAATGGTATGAGTGCCTGGCAGGATCAACAGCAGATGGGTCAGATGGCCGGCACAGCAGACAGGACCAGCAGGCTGGATGGATCAGCAGATAGGTGAGCAGACTGGATGGATCAGCAGACAGGTGAGCAAACTGGATGGATCAGCAGACAGGTAAGCAGACTGGATGGATCAGCAGACAGGTAAGCAGACTGGATGGATCAGCAGGCAGGTAAGCAGACTGGATGGATCAGCAGGCAGGTGAGTAGACTGGATGGATCAGCAGACAGGTGAGCAGACTGGATGGATCAGCAGACAGGTGAGCAGACTGGATGGATCAGCAGACAGGTAAGCAGACTGGGACTGAAGCTGGATGGCTGCAGTAGGTAAGTATAGCAGACTGGAGGAGAGTCTTGGAACGTCAGGCAGGCCGGGTCGATAATCAGGCTGGCAACAAAGGTACAAGAGGAGCAGGCAGAAGGAATCATCAAACAAGCCAAGGGTCAGGTGCAGGCGGATAACAGGAACAATCTCAAAACAAGCCGGGTCAAACAGGAGCAGATATCAGATCTTCAGGAAACACATACACAGATCTGCAGATCAAACAGCAAGGACACAGAGCTGCTGAGGTGTTTAAATAAGGCAGCCTGTTGCCAATCACTGAAATCAGCCTGGACTAAGTTAACCCTTAGGTGGCAGATCCATGACACATGGGAACCATGAATGATGCATGTTGCATGTTGTATATATGGGTATGATAGTACTATAATATAAATAATATAAATAGAAAAAAGTGTAGTAGAGAGTCAATTTTTATTGAAAAACCCATCAACAATAAGTAAAATTTCATGTATACATGTAGTAAAATATATTACATCAATTGGATCACCACAAAATATGACATGTAACAATATAGTCAAGAGCTAATAATATAGATGAATCAATGTACATGCATTAATGACAGAACATTCATAGTAAAAATTCATATAATAACAATTATGTAAATGCACAATGGTAAGTAAAAGAATGCATCCTAAAAGCTTGGTTATTGTTAGATGTGCTAGCGTTTTTTTTTTTTTACTAATCAGAATGCAACCTATTGTTTTCAATAAGCCTGCATAAATATCAGTAAACTAGCACCATTTTTAAAAAATTCCAAAAATACTTGACATTATTTTACACATGTACATGGAAACATGTGCAATTGCAAGCGTAACTACCAACTCCCCCTTGAATAGTAGATTACATCATAGCTAGAAGGATTTAAAGGGTAATTCCACTTTCGCGGGGGGAAAAAAATAGCAAATAAGAAAAAATAGTATATCGTATACAATGGTGACACAAGTCATATTGTAACTGAATGTTGTTAAAAATTACCTTTCCGTTTCAATCTGCAGCCACTCTAATTGTGTAAAAGTGCAATGGAATATGGCTACCTGGAGTTGTTCTGTACACAGAATGTGTACTGACCACCCCCAGAAACATAATTTCCTGCTTGGGTGATTGGCTCACCAATTTTCCCAGAAGTCTGCCTAAGATACAAGTCAGATTTCAGGCATCCCCTGCAACAAAAATGTCAATTTTGGTGAGATACTCCCAATAGGAACATGTCTAAAGGGATGCAGGCCCAGCAGATTTCCTTGGATAATTATGAAACCACTCCCATTAGACCCACTCAGAACAGAGGCAGAGAGGAACATACAGGGATTTCTTCAGAATAACAAAAAGGTAGGAATCTACAACAAAGTTTGTTATAATCCTTGCAATGTACATAGATCACCCAGAGGGAACAGTTTTTTTGTCAACAAAAGTGGAGTTACTCTTTAAATGCACACGTTTCAAGGATACAGAGCGGGACTTTTAAGGTGCCAATTAAATGAGTGAAAGAAATGAAAATCGTGGCGTTTTGCCACCATTCCTAACGGAGGATTTGTGAGAGAGAGGTTGTGTGCCTCCTCTCTTACTCCTGGACTTGTGAGTACATAATTTTTAAGCAACTTGTTGTTGTGCATTAGGGATGAGACATGGGTTAAACAGGCTACCATTGTTTGTATGGAGGGGTTTTTTATCATCACCAGATAAGCTTTTGGTTGCTCGTGTGGAATGATTGATTGTTTATCTGGCTCTTCATCATTTTTTCTGGTTGACCCTGTAGCCCTGTCTCGTCCCAAGCAATGATTACTCTTTCTGAGATATTATATAGTTTACATATTGTACACATTTTTTCTTCTCCTTTTCTTTAGCACTCTTGCTGGGGATTTTTTGAACCTCTACTTACCTGTAAATGAGTACATCAATTTGTCAGATTTAGATATCCAGATGATCATGGTATTTTTACTCATCTAGGTTAAATGAGACGTTTTTGTATTAAATACCAACAGTACTAATTATATTCAAAATACCTTCTTTATATAGTTTTAGAAAAGTGTCTTCTCCCTATGGTTGCCACGTTTTGCCTTGACCCAGGATCTAGAGGATTTGTCAGAAACAATCGACTCAAGAATTTATTTTAGAGTATTTGGTAGGTTTTTTCTCTCGGCTTGATAAGAATTATATATGATTCTGTTAAATGTAAAATTGAATTTACTGTAACTTTGCTGTAACTTTTTTTGTAAAAATACTTTATTGTTAATGATGTTAATACTATATATTCTTTTTTCAGTACCAAACTTCATGCAGCACTATAAAACTGCTGAGAAAGCTCTCTAAGAGTGAAACATGTTGAGTACAAGTGGCTGCAATGGTGTATGATATTTATGTAATTGACTATTCAATGTCTTTTTAAATATATTGCTATTCAATAAAACTTTCAACTTTTTAAACATATTGTTTATTTAACTGGCACCTTAAAAGTCTGTTTATATCCTTGAAATGTATCATTTGTGGTGCCTATTTCGGTTGTTCTTTACCCACAATCTTTTTCCTTTAAATGCAACCACTTTAAGGACCATACTCATGTTTTTTTTTGTGCAGAAACTTTCTGCTAAGAAGATCTGGAGTTCATACACCAGTAGCATGTGCAGGAACCCTAGCAGACAAAATAAATACAATTAAAAAAATTATAGTGCACCTTACACTCCATGTAAGGCCCCCTTTTTAAGGCGTTCACACTGTCACTGGATCCCTTGCACAGCAGGGGTCCGGTGCCTGCTGGTTCACTGTTTCCGGTCCGATTTCAGCCCGAATTGTGGGCTTAATTCGGACCTGGAACGGACCAAAAAAGCACACTTTTTCCAGCAAATCGCACCGGACCTGCTGCGGAGATATGTGAACCGGCTCCATAGAGAGCCAGTCACATTCTCCTGCTATGCAAATTGGATGCGGGTAAAGCCGCATCCAATTTGCATAGGTGTAAACCCAGCCTAAATGTTGTCACCTTCACCTTTCTTTAAAGCTGCCTAAAAATATAAAAAAGACACCTGTAGCGAGAGAAAAGTTACATATAGTGTATTTTTTTCCTCCAGTTTCCAGAGTACAGGGGGTGATGTCATTCTCCTGGTGACGAGGTCCCTGGGAATGCTGAGTACTCCAAATCTCATGAGAAAACGTTGCAGCACAGTTCTGGGAAAGTATTCTCAGTGAGATTTGGGCTACTCTACATTTCCTGGGATCTTGCCGAAAGGAGATGACATCATCTTCACCCAGGCACTGCACTGCAGGCAGAAGCCAGAAGAAAGGTGAGTATAATGTTTAACATCTTCCCCTTGTTTTACACTTTAAATCTGTGTTTTACCAAGGTGGTGTCACATTTAAAAAGTGGACCTTGCTATGTAGGTGCAAGGTCCACATAAAAATGAATGATGAAAAAATTTAAATAAAAATCTGCAGAAATATAATAGCTAAGGGCAGACAACGAAGACAAAGTTATTTGGAGCTGGTTAGGGTTAACTAAAGGCTATAAAAGGATAAGCTCACTTTTTAAAAAAAATAATGAATGCACATTTTTTTGCTGGTTTATTTTTTTTTTTTGCAAAATAATAAATGCACATTTTTTTGCAGTCCAAATACACATTTTTTTGCAGTCCAAATGCACATTTTAGTGAATTCTGTGAATGAATGGTGCAGCCATGTGGGCGGAGCCCTGTGCTCCTTTCAAAAAGTGACAGCTGGTTTGGGGAGCTCCTCCCTCTACTGCTGTCACACAGAGGCAGAGGATCCCCAAGCAGCTGCAGGAGCGAGAACATGTTACATGTTCCATTCTTAAAACAGGTGGACATAGGCGTGCGCACAGGGTGTGCCGGGTGTGCCCAGGCACACCCTAATCCCCCCATGCGCATTAGTGTTTTCGTTCTGTGTAGCAACAGGATCATGGGAAAGATCTCCCTCTTACCGGCTCTGCCATAAGAGAAGTGTTTATCCTTTTCTCTTTCACTGTGCCAGCAGGGAGATCAGTGTGCTGGGGTCATATATATGTAGATACATACACATGCATGTGTGTTTGAGCTTAAGGGTGCACACCCTAATGCATTAGGCTGCGCACACCTGTGCAGGTGGAACATGTAACATGTTCCCAAAGGTGAAATTATCCTTTAAGAAGTGAAACTGAAACACATTTTAGTGAAAGTGTTTTTTTTTTTAGCTTGTAAAGTTGTTTTAACTATACCTATGCAGATCCAAGGTAATTAGTGACCACTAAAAGTAAATTGGTGCTGTATATTCCATGTAACAATAATGTTGTTGTTGCATTTGTTAATGAAGCTTCACACTGAACACTGTTCAGAAGCTTCATTTTACACAGCAGCAGCTATAGATGGACTGACCAGCAAAAACAGTCTGGGAACAAAGGTACAGGGCATACAGCATACGTCCAAAGTAATCTGTTTACACACATACACACATGTTAAAATACACATTTTTATGAGACTTGACCATTAATCACAGTGGATATTCTAAAAGAAGCCAGAAATAGCCACACAATAATAAAAACATATAAGAAATGCAACCCTTCCAAACAAAGCCCTTAGTTTTCCATTCACAGCATTGGGGGGTAACTATAACTACAACCCTAAAAGGAAAAACTTGCGCTGCGCTTAGGTATGTGTTATTGTGTGTGTTCACCCTAATGGTGCCATGTACATTCAATCACAAGTATATAAATGACGCAAAACTGTAATCAATTTTGCATGTGCAAATCAATACACCAAAGAAGTGCAATAAAGTAAAAAATATGATAAATTCAAAGTGCAATGTGCAAATGATAAAAAACTAAATGAACGCTGCATATATAAATAAATAAATACAATAAACATTAATTGATGATAATCAATAAAAATAGAGATGTGCACTACACATAACACATGCAAACTCCAATAGGATCATGTAAGTGATAAGTGATAAAAAATATATACATATAACCATATAAGTGATATGTGATATTTGAGACAACAAATTGTCCTTATTGTTGAAAAATCCTCCAGTGTAACATCACACAGCAATGTGCAGTGAAAAAGTTCCAAAAGTAACAGTAATGCACGAAGTGTTTCACAGAAAAAAATATTGCTGTATCAAAGTGCCCAGATCATGCCGTGATGTGCCTCGTTGAACCCCAAAGTGGTTGCGCTCACCTTAGAGCGTGTGACACAGTGTTCAACTGCGTCAATACACGCTATGGAGCCACCCCTGGGCTCAGTAATAGATTACAGCTGATCTCCCAATAGGCTCTCAGAGTCCCAGGGGGCTTGCTTGGTCCTCACTGATAGCCAGCTCGCCTGCTCTCATGGAGTACATTGCGGCTCGCAAGATTTTTTCCTTTATTTCTATAACTACAACCCCACAACTAAAACTATAAAATACAATGAAAATCAAATAATGAACCTAATATTAGCTGTGAAGGAGTTCTTTGTCTCAATGCATTCTTAATGTTTCTGCAGGAGAGGGGTATTAAGGAGAATTGCATCCAGGTTTTTAAGCATTTGGGAACCTTTTAGACCCCAAAAGATTCTCCCCAGGAGCACTCCAACAGGAGAAGAAAGAAACAAGGCCAGTCTAAATTCCAACCCCAGGCGGTCACTGTAAACATATATCTGACCAAATATGAACTTATAGTTGGTATAGGGGTTTATTTACTAAGGCTAGAAAGGGCAAAATTAGTCACAATTCTGCAAACCAATCAGCTTCTTACCACAGCTTGTTTAATTAAGCTTTAGCAGAAAAACCTGGAAGCTGATTGGTTTCTCTGCAGAATTGTGACAATTTTTGCCCTCTCTAGCTTTAGTAAATAAACCCCATAGAGTCCCTATTTACATAGCTCCCAACTGTCCCTAATTTCGAGGGACTGTCCCTCATTCAGAACAAAGTCCCTCTTTCCCCCTCATTTGTCCCTCATTTTGGTCTGATCTATATAGTTGTATAGAAAATGCACTTTTTATCTTTCAAAAAGTGTTTCCCAGTGCTAAACCTTTCATCCAATTTCTAAATTGTTGCATTGGTAAATTCCAAAAGCTAAAATAGAGGAACAGTAGCTGTAAAAAAGCACTTGTGGGCTTAAGTAATCATTTTTTATACAATTCTCCTTTAAGGGGGGGTGGCAGGGTGTGTGTCCTATGCTACATAATTTTGCTAATTGGTGTCCCTCATTCCCATCTCAGAAAGTTGGGAGGTATGTATTTGGTAAATACCAACTTACCCCCACAATGTGTCTTTGTCCAATATTAAGCACGTGTCCCCACACAGCATAGCCTAAGCAATAAAGGGTTGGATAAATGACATCACATTACACTGTGGATGGCTTTCTAAGTGGTTTGTTTACAAGGGTTGCATAGCTTGTATTTTAATTATTGCTTGGCTAATTTTGGCTTGTTTTAATTTAACCACTATGATCAGTGGTTAAGTCTCAATAAAATTTGGATATTATTATGTGTGTGTGTTGATGATTTTTTTGAGAGGTAATCCACTTTAAAAATCACACAAATATTTTTTTGTTCTGAGGGCCATGTGTGTTGTTCTATAGTCTATATTGTGTACGTTGGTGAAAGTTATGCTTACTCGTATTGCAATGAAGTTCATATTCACATTTTGTCTGTTGACACTGTTACGTATTTAAATACAAACATGTAGATTTATAGTGAACTTTTCAAAGCAATTAATGAGTGGGCTGTTTTCAGGACTAATGTTTTTCTATCTTAATTGAATGAATAATGATTTCCATTTCCAAGCAGGACTTTAAAACAAGCAAACCAGCAACACAAAATGGGCAGGCATTATTGAACTACTGCAGGAAAAATAACAGCTACTAGTACAAGATTCATAGCTCTCTTCTGCTAGGTTTTAAGTTATGTTATACTTTTACCTTGTATTTACATTTATAGTATAATGCAAGGGGCTTTAAAATGGGTATATAATTAAGGATATGCTGAACTTATTTCATTTTGATAAAAAGCCCTCCTAAGACAAATTAGTTACATTAAAGGGACAGTGTCATTAATAGAAAACACAAAAGTTTGGCTAAAACAAAGCATGTTGATTTACAATGGACATTTTGAAGTAATCAATAAGTGGGGTGTATTCAGGACCAACTATTTTCAGTTTTAATAGTATGCCATTATGGCACTACTGCTGGAAATAACACAGCCAGAGGAATGGCATAAACATCATAGATCTTCTTTAGCTTGGCGTTAAATGATGCATTTGTTTAAACAGCAATTAGATATATATCATTATAAAGACCATATGACTAATGCATTTTCTAATTCCTGTGTGCAGCCTATTGCATTAGGATGTGCACCCCAAAGCTCAAACACATGTGTGTGTGTGTGTACATATATATATATATCTATATAGATATATATCTATCTAGATATCTAGATAGATATATATCTATATATATATAATCAAGGAGAGGCACACAGAACCATGGCAGTCTTCCAGTGTATGCAATCAGGCCTTCCCAAATGGCCACATATAGAAACGAGTCCAAGGATTGCTGCGCTTAAAACAATTTATTTAGGTATATTCATATACAAATAGATTGCATATCGGTCCAGTTCCAGTTCAACAGTTTCAGGCTGTAAAGCTTGCGCCCTTCTTTAGGTTAGAACAAACATATAATGGCAATAGGTTTACATTTCTTTATATAGACACATTTCACACACCAGGAATCAATTAGGTACTCATTAGACAATTAAATCAATAACAGAAATTTGCATAACTTTATCCTATTCTTAGAGAGACAGCCATACAAGATGCAATCACCCTCCAACATCCCATAGAGAGCATGCCGGTTGTAACCTATTATAAAAAGGATAAATATGTACATATATAAATATATAGAAAACCATCATCAGTGGGAATACCACAACTGTGATATAATATGTATTTATAATAAAGGTTTACCCCCATAGATATTAAAAAATATATATACACATATACATACAAATATGCCCAATAAATTATCAATAGATGACCACCCAAAGAAATATATATATAAAATGTCCGTACATGATATACCTCGGAAAAACAAATATATGAAAATCCATTTCCTATAAAAATAGATGCAAATCAAAGACAGAGTTAAAGCCCCTAGGCTGTAATGTATTAAGGCGATTTATCCTCTGTACTTCCAATTTTCTTCATTTCTACAGTCTTGATTTCCTCCTCATCTATTTATAGTGACCACATCAATTACCATATATATCGACGTTGTGAAACAGTATGTCCCCTTTCAACAAAATGTCTCACAAGGGGCAGTTTTATTAATTTATCCCTTATTGAATATTTGTGCCTAGCTATTCTCTCCTTTACCCTCTGTGTTGTCTCTCCTGCATACAAAAGGCTATATGGACATTTTATTATATAGATAACATATGACGATTTGCATGTATATTCTCCCTAATTTCTATATTATAACCTTGATGCGGATGTGAGAAATATTTCCCTTTTATCATAGAGTTGCAATGCATGCAACTCGAGCATGCATATGATCCATGGTTGTGTGGTCCTACAAAAGTTAAATAGTTTTTTTTTTTTTTTTTTTTGTTGAAGTTGGTCCGATCTAACCAATCTGTTGTGTATGGTTCTACCCTTATGATTTGAGGGAAAAGGGGGATTAGTAAATTAAGGAATTTGGGTGTAAGTGCTGACATTTTACTTGGTATCAGCCGCAGAATATGGGGGAGACAAAACCTGTAAGCGTTTCTGAACAGAGAAAAATCAGGTCTGCTTTCAGACAGAGGTGTGTAAATATCAGAACTGGATGGACAGAAATACAAATATTTTGGCAGGTAACACAGCTCCTGTGTATACTTTTCATTTGTGTATTTCATTATCTGCCTGAAGTTTGATTTTAACGCTTTCTCCACCAGAGCAGTTTTTTTTTTCAGTTTTTGTACATTGCACATTTTAGGCCTGAATATTACTTTAAGTTCCCTCAAACATTATACAGTGTATTTATGAAAGAGAACCTGTAGAATAAAAAATGATAATTGACAATTTTAAAAAATGCATGCACCAATGAAACAACTTTTTTTTTTTTATTGGCCTTTTTAACCCTCTCTCCTCTTATAACCTGCAATGGATAACCCCTCTGACTTAGTTTACTCTCCATTTCATCAAGGCATTTCTCTCGGTCTGCTTGATCACTGACAATTCTTTTAACCCTTACTAGTTGGCTTTTTGGGATAAATTTAAATACCCCAGAGGGGTGGAGACTTTTATAATGTAGAAGTTTACGATCAGTAGGTTTTGTGTACAAAACGCTAAAAAAGGCATTTTTTTCCTGACTCACAGCCACATTAAATTGCAGACCAGGTATCAAATAATTAATATAAGTATGGAATAACGATAATATATTTAGGTTACCCTCCCGTATAGCAAATACAATGTCCAAAAATCGATACCAACACTTACAATTTCCTTTAAATAAAGCACTATTATATATTAAAGCTTATTCAATCATATCAACGGATGCATTTGCACATGGTGGGGCCACATTTGAACCCATCGCCGCACCCCTGAGTTGCCAATAATATGTATCATTAAAAAAGTAGGCATTCTCCTCTAAAACAATTTCCAATAACTGTATCAGAAAAATAATCTTTTTTGTGTTATATAATCCTGACTCAGTCGGCGGCAGACTTCAATTACCAACTCATGTGTGATCACTGTATATAAACTAGAAATATCCCATGTCACCAGAAATGAATCTGTGGTTACAGTCAAATCATTAATTTTCGTCAAAAAATCATATAAGTCCCGTATAAAGGAACTCATTTGTGTAATTAATGGTGTAATACACTTATCCAAATATATAGCTAAAGGTGCTGTAGCAGAATGAATGCTGAAAACAATAGGACCATTAAATGGAGGATCATTTAAAGTTTGGTGAATTTTGGGCAAAATATATATGACAGGTGTGATAAGGAATTCTGCCATTATATATGACTGTGTATCACTATCTATATTTTGATCATTTACTGCTTGTTTTACAATATTCTTAATTCTATTATGGATGAGAAAAATTGGATTGGTATCGAGTCGGGCATAAGTTTGACCATCAGATAATTGTCTCATTATTTCTCTTTCATACTTTAACCGTGTCCATTACAACAATAGACGCTCCCTTGTCAGCTGGCTTGATAGTTATATCTCACTTAGCTGAAAAGGAGGCTAATTCTTGTTTTTCAGCAAGATTAAGATTGTCGGTGTATGGTCCACTGCTGCAACAGAAGTGGGAGGTGTATTGTTGCTCTTATTTCTTAATTTAAAAATTTTAATTGATAAAGATAGAGCTACCTAAAAAAAAGTCATTCATACGTTCCTTTGGGCAAAATCCCAAACCCATGTTAAGTAATTGCAATTCAACATCAGTAAGTGAAAAGGAAGAAGTATTATATACCACATTTTCAATTTGAGTCTCTGTTTGTTCATTCTCTGTGTAGTCACTCTTCCTCCCAAAGCCTCTCCTATGGTGCTTGCCTACTCTCCTCCTCCGAGGGGATTTGCGGAAGTTGCCTCCAAAAAATTGGGAATAGATCCATGCACCGAAGAACCTGATGAGGCCATTGAGAATGTAGATGTGGATAATGGTTTATGCCGCTGTCCTTGTTTACGAGATTTATAGCGATAGTAGTTAGGATAATTCCAATTATAAACTCGCTCACGTGTGTAATCCTCCCGATCCCTCTCCAGTTTAGTTCTCTTTCTTGTTTCCACATTCTTCCTGAAAAATTCCAACTTCTCCTCACAAGTTTGTTTAGTCTTTATTACCTCTTCCTGGCCCACAGCAATATCAAGCTGTGTCTTGAAAAAGTATTCATACCCCTTGAAATGTTTCACATTTTGTCGTGTTACAACCAAAAACATAAATGTATTTCATTAGGATTTATTGGGATAGACCAACACTAAAGTGGCCCAAAATTGTGAAGTGGAAGGAAAATGATAAATGGTTTTCAACATTTTTTACAAATAAATATCTGAAAATTGTGGGAGCCATTTGTACTCAGCCCCCCTGAGTCAATACTTTGTACAACCACCATTCACTGCAAGTCTTTTTGGGGATGTCTCTACTAGCTTTGTACATCTAGAGAGTGACATTTATGCCCAGTTTTCTTTGCAAAATAGCTCACAATCTGTCAGATTAGATGGAGGATGTAGTACGTCTGTGAACAGCAATTTTTAAGTCTTGCCACAGATTCTCAATTGGATTTAGGTTTGAACTTTGACTGGGCCAATATAATAAATGAATAGGCTTTGATCTAAACCATTCCATTGTAGCTCTAGGTGTATGTTTAGGGTCATTTTCCAGTTGGAAGGTGAACCTCCGCTCCAGTCTCAAATCTTTTGCAGACTCTAACAGGTTTTCTTCTAAGATTGCCCTGTATTTGGCTCCATCCATCTTCCCATCAACCCTTACCAGCTTCCCTGTCCCTATTGAAGAAAAGCATCTCCACAATATGATGCTACCACCACCATGTTTCACAGTGGGAATGGTGTGTTCAGGGTGATGTACAATTTTAGTTTTCCGCCACAGATAGCATTTTGCTTTTAGGCCGAAAAGTCCAATTTTGGTCTCATCTGACCAGAACACCTTCTTCCACATGTTTGCTGTGCCCCCCCACATGGCTTCTTGCAAATTGAAAAGGGGACTTCTTGTGGCTTTCTTTCAACAATGGCTTTCCTCTTGCCACTCTTCTATAAAGGCCAGATTTGTGACGTGCACGACTAATAGTTGTCCAGTGGACAGATTCTCCCACCTGAGCTGTGTATCTCTGCAGTTCTTCCAGAGACACCTCTTGGCTGCTTCTCTGATGAATGCTCTCCTTGCCCAGCCTGTCAGTTTAGGTGTATGGCAATGTCTTATTAGGTTTGCAGTTGTGCCATTCTCTTTCCATTTTTGGATGATGGATTGAACAGTACTCTGTGAGATGTTCAAAGCTTGGGATATTTTTTTATTACCTAACCATGCTTCGAACACCTCCACAACTTTATCCCTGGCCTTCATGATGCTGTTTGTTTACTAATGTTCTCTAACAAACCTCTGAGGGCTTTACAGAACTGCTGTACTTACACTGAGAATAAATTACACACAGGTGGACTCTATTTACTAATTAGGTGACTTCTGAAGACAATTGGTTCCACTAGATTTTAGTTAGGGGTATCAAAGTAAAGGGGGCTGAATACAAATGCACGCCACACTTTTCACATTTTGATTTGTAAAAAATGTTGAAAACCATTTATCATTTTCCTTCCACTTCACAATTATGTGTCACTTTGTGTTGGTCTGAACTGCAACCATTTTTATATACAGTCCCTTCATTTTCAGAGGCCGTAATGTATTTGTACAAATAAATATAATTGTAAATAAAATGTTCATTTTTAATATTTTGTTGAGAATCCTTTACTGGCAATGACTGCCTGAAGTCTGAAACCCATGGACATTACCAAAGACTGGGTTTCCTCCTTTCTGATGCTTTTGCAGGCTCTAATTGCAGCTATCTTCAGTTGTTTGTTTGTGGGTCTTTCTGCCTTTAGTTTTGCCTTCAGCAAGTGAAATGCATGCTTAATTGGGTTGAGATCAGATGATTGACTCGGCCATTGCAGAATATTCCACTTATTTTCCTTCAAAAGCTCCTGGGTTGCATTTGCAGTGTGTTTTGGATCATTGTCCATCTGTACTGTGAAGCGCCGTCCAATCAACTTTGCTGCATTTGGCTGCATCTAGACTGACAATATATCTCTAAGCAGAATTCATCCAGCTGCTTCTGTCTTCTGTCACATCATCAATAAACACCAATGACCCAGTGCCACTGGAAGCCATGCATGCCCATGCTATCACACTGCCTCCACCATGTTGTACAGATGATATTGTGTGCTTTGGATCATGAGCAGTTCCAAGCCTTCTCTACACTTTTTTCTTCCATCATTCTGGTACAGATTATTCTTAGTTTCATCTGTCCAAAGAATGCTTTTCCAGAACTGGTCTGGCTTTTTTAGATTTTTTTTGTCAAAGTCTTATCTGGTTTTTCTATTCTTCAGGCTTATGAATAGTCTTCTCTTGGAGAGTGTCCTTCACTTGTCTGGATGTTGTGAATGTGTTTTTCTTTACCATAGAGAGGATCCTGTGATCATCCACCACTGTTGTCTTCCGTGCACGTCTTGGCCTTTTTATCTTGAGCTCACCAGTGCGTTCTTCTTTCCTCAGAATGTGCCAAACTGTTGATTTGGCCACTCCTAGTGTTGCTGCTATCTCTCTGATGAATTTGTTTAATTTTTGAAGCCTTACAATGGCCTGTTTCACTTGCATGGATAGCTCCTTTGAACTCATGATGTAGGTTCACAGCAATAGATTCCAAATGCAAATACCATACTTAGTATCAATTCCCGGCCTTTTACCTGCTTAATTGATGAAGAAGTAACGAACGAGTAGCCCACACCTGGCTATGAAACAGCTTTTGATTCAATTGTCCAATTACTTTTGGTCCCTTGAAAAAGGGGGGTGGCTACACTTAAGAGCTGTAATTCCAAAACCCTTCCTCTGATTCAGCCCATATCCATTATATAACTATAGCTTGAATATGTTTTGGTAAATACCTAAAAGAATCTAAAATTGTGCCAGTGTCCAAATATACAGTATATGGACCTAACTGTTTATATACACATACACACACAGACACACAAAATTTCTGCTAAATCTAAAAGATAAAACTGTATTGAGTTAAAGTGGTTGTAAACCCCTTTTTATAACTTGTACCTATAGGTAAGCCTAGAATAATGCCCTGTACACACGATCGGACATTGATTGGACATTCCGACAACAAAATCCATCAGATTTTTTCCGATGGATTTTGGGCCAAACTTGTCTTGCATATACATGGTTGCACAAAGTTGTCGGAAAATCCGATCGTTCTGAACGCGGTGATGTAAAACACGTACGTCGGGACTATAAACGGGGCAGTAGCCAATAGCTTTCGTCTCTTAATTTATTCTGAGCATACGTGGCACTTTGTGCGTCGGATTTGTGTACACACGATCGGAATTTAAACGATCGGATTTTGTTGTAGGAAAATTTTCTGGTTCAATATTTTTTTCAAAGAAGAAATAATAATGACAGAACATACAATATGAAACTCCTCGATGACTAAGGCAGCCAAAGGAGGAAAATACATTGAATGAAAAACATATCACTTACAAGGGTGATGTGATTAAAGTAGAACAAAATTCCTAGTATGTTTACCGACATAACATTAAGGTGCTAATTCCCGCATGGAAGACGGGTAATCTGATAAGCATTGCAGCCAGAGGGTTCTCCCCGAGCAGGCCCCTGAGGTCATCACTCCACCCCAATGGGGACACACTGTGGAGTGCGAGAGCTCCAGGAACCCTCCCAGAAGAGATTCCTCCCTGTCGCCCATCAGCACCCCCGGAGAGGTGCCCCCGCCGGGAAGATACCCCAGTGACACCATCCCCCGGACGGAGCCCATGGTCACATTGTCTAGGAACTATACCTGAGAGTAACTGGCTGCCTCCCATGCTGGGACACCAAATGAGTAAATGAGGTCAATCTATGGGGGCTAATGAACAGGTTTTGGCCTTGTAAAACCGTTATCTGCTGTTAGAGAGTGTAAGGAAGATGAGAATAGAAAATAAATAGAGAAAGGGTAGAAGAAAGATGAGGAAGAGAGAGGAAGCAAGATGAAGGGCAGAGGGAGGGAGGTGGGGTGGGGTATATGAAGCAGGATGGTAGTCTCGCTGGACTCTCCCCTAAGGTATCGATTGATCCGGGTACAGAGAGATACCGACATACCTAGCCGAGGGTTCCCAGATCGCTTCAAAGCGTGGGACCGTGTCAAGCAGTTTAGCCACTATTTGTTCCTGTGACATTATCCAAGAAATCTTCCGTTTGGTGGCCAAAATAGATACCGATGGCGTTTTCCAGGCTTTCGCCAGAGTAACTTTGGCTCCCAAACACATAAAAAAGATAAGTTGTTGTGTAGTTTTAGGAGTGTTGTGTAGTTTGCAGTTTAGTAGGATGTATGTGGGGTCTTGTGGAACATCTATCCCAGAGACTCTCCTTAGAATATGGAGGAATTTATTCCAGAAACTCCGTATGCAAGGGCAAGTCCACCAAATATGATGCATCGTGCCCATATGACCACACCCTCTATAACATAGGGGAGAGGAGTCTGGGAATATCCTCGAGAGCCTTGCTGAGACATAGTACCATTTAGTAAAAACTTTAATGTTGGCCTCTATCAGGGCAATATTTAAGATACCTTTAGATGATCTGCTGAAGGCTTGGAACCATTTAGCAGGGTCCCACTGGATGTCCAGGTCCGATTCCCAAGATCGAGCGTATGCCGGGGTGTCTGTCCTATCTGCCAGGGAAGCGTAAATAATGGATATCCCGCCTTTTTAGGGACCTGTCGAGCACCATAGCTCGTACATCGTGGCCTTGGGAGTGTTCGACTTGTCAGTACAGAGAAAGTGGAGGAAGTGTCGTATTTGCGATAGTCGGAACGTTTCCGAGATAGGCATTTCCAGTGTACTCAAACAGTGGCTCAATGAAATGGGGCCATTAGGAGTAAAGAAATGGCCGATCCGGAAAAGGCCTTTGTTCAGCCACCAATGAAATGCATGTATGTTCATCCCAGGTGGAAAGTCAGGGTTGTGAAACAAGTGCATGAGGGGCCTTAAGGGCGATATCAAGTTGGCGTTTTTGTGTAATTGGTCACAGAGAATTAAGAAGTGAGACAAGGTGGGGGCTAAGACTGCCGGTCTATGTTTGGGGGGTCTCCATGTTAAGAAGTCGAGTGTGAAATGCGGTACGGCTTGTCTCTCAAGGGAAATCCAATCGGGCCTGCAATTCTTGGTATAGATGGCGGAGAACTGTGTTAGCTGTGCTGCCTGGTAGTAGAGCCAAAAATTTGGTAGACCCAGGCCTCCTTGAGACCTAAGCCTGAACAAAATTTATTTTGCGAAACGGTAACCTCTATCCCCCCCAGACAAATCTGATCACCCTGGATTGAAATTTGGACAGGATAGTTTTTGTAATCGGAATAGGGAGTGAGCGGAATAGGTATAAAAGTCGTGGCAGGAGATTCATTTTGACTGCGTTGAGTCTACCCAGCCATGACAAGCCCTCCCTCAACCATTTCTGGAAGATCTAGCTCTAGGGAGCGGAACATGGGGGGGTAGTTGGCGGCATATAAATCTCCGATATTTCTCGTCAGTTTGATGCCTAAATAGGGGATTGAGTTACCCGCCCACGTGAAGGGAAAGTGTTGATGGAGTTGGTCTATTACAGGCACCGGGACCGAAACATCGAGGGCCACGGATTTAGAAACGTTCACCTGAAGACCGGAGATAACGACGAAGTCTCTAAGAAGTCTGAAGACATTTGGCGTGGTTATGAGAGGGGCTGTGAGGAACAATAGCATGTCGTCAGCAAATAAGGCACATTTGTGAATGTCAGGACTGCATTTCACTCCCTTGAAAGGTGAGAGGGGGCAACCCTGTCTAGTTCCCCTTGCCAATATCGAAGGGATGCGAGTAATGACCCATTAGTCGCACCTGAGCTGAGGGTGAGGAATACAGTGTGTGAATTATTGAGCGAAATCCTTCGCCAAACCCCCCCGTTCAAGAATGTCAAAAAGGTAGGGCCACAACAAGGAGTGAAAGGCCTTCTGCAGATCCAGTGACAACAGAAAGCCCCCTTGAGTAGGACCGCCATCCCACTGGGTCTGCAGAAGGGAAATCAAATCAATAGCTCTGCGAACCTGATCCGGGCCCTGTCTCCCCGGGATGAAGCCCACTTGGTCCCTATGTATATAATTCGCTATAAAGTCAGACATCCTGTTTGCTAGTATTTTAGTCATTATTTTGAGATCGTTATTGATTTACGAAATAGGGCAGTAGCTTCCCACCTCGCTTGGGTCTTTACCCTGTTTAGGGATGACCGAGATAAAAGCCGGGTTTAAATCACTAGGGAGAGGGGCTCCATCCCGGACGGAGTTGAAGAACCGAGCCATGTAAGGGGCCAGACGAGAGCCAAACTTCTTATAATAACATACCGAAAAACCGTCCAGACCCGGGGCAGAGTTCATTTTCAAGGATTTAATGACATCTAAAATTTCCTCTGAGGAGAAGGGGGCATCAAGCAGATCACGGTGCATTTGCTGCAGGTGAGGCAGGTTAATGTCTCGGAGAAACAGTTCCCTGGCCTTGTGATGCGCGCACGGCAGTTTCTCGTAAAGGCGTGAGTAATAATTATGAAATTAATTCATAATAAGTGTTGGATTTTGTGTCAAATTGCCCGACGAGGCACGAATTTTGGGGAATACTGATGTACGGATCCTAGGGCTAAGTTTAGTTGCCAACTTAGAGCCTATCCTATCTGATTGGTAATAGAAACGAGCGCCTGACCACCGCAAGTGTTTCTCCGCGGAAGTAGTGAGAGAGAGGTTGAGTTTCACTCGAGCCGAGTCCAGTTTGGCAAGGCTATCCGGCGTAGGGTGTTGTTTATGACTTTTACTTAATAAGCGGAAGTTTGCTGTGAGTCGCGAAACTTCTGCCCTGCTCTCCTTCTTAAGTTGAGAGGAGAGTTGTAAGAGCCTGCCCCTCATCACTGCCTTGTGTGCCGCCCACAGACAACCTGGCAAAACTGACCCCGTGTCATTCTCGCTAAAGTAGTCGGATAAAGCCTTGTCTATAATCGTGCAATGGGTTGGATTGCTCAAGAGAGTTTCATTGAGGCGCCATTTAAAGGGACCCTTAATTCCCAACCCTCCCCTCAACGTTAGTGACATTATCGAGTGGTCGGATAGTGGAGTGTCATATATTTTGGAGGCGATTACTTTCGGGATTACATGTGGTGTGGTCAATCCTAGAGAAGGTTTGGGGGGGGACCGAGTAGTGCGTGTAGTCTCTACACGCACTAGAGATACGCCACCCGCCCTCCAGATATCAACCAGGCCAAAAGATTAAACTGTCTGCGCCACCCGAAGGCTACACTTAGGGGGCCGTTTGGGTTTGGGCCTCAGGGGGTTGGATTTGTCTGAGGAGAAGTCAAACGGGGTATTGGAGTCTCCCCCCAAAATTACTGTGCCAGTGAAGTGCGGCTTTAGTACCTTCAGTGTGGTATCGAAAAAAAGGTCTTGATGTGTGTTCGGAGTATAGTATGAGACAAACGTGTAAGCCTTACCATTGTTCGTTCCTGTCACTAGAATGTATCTTCCCTCTGGATCTTTGATGGTATGTGCATGCGCGAAGTGAGTTTTGTTTGAGAAGCAGACCGCCACTCCTCTCGTTTTGTTGTTAGCATTGGCTAGGTGAAAATTCATGAAGTTCTTGTGAAGGAATTTGGGCTGATAGGAAGCGGGGAAATGAGTCTCCTGGAGCATTACTACATCAGCCTTCAGAGTGTAAAACTGTTGCAGTATCTTGCATCTCTTCACAGGGGAGTTAAGGCCCTGTGCGTTATGTGAGAAAATCTTAAGTGTCCCTGTCATCGGCGTGGAGTCAGTCATGGGGAAGTAATAAGTGCGGAGCTAAGTGTTTGTAAGTCTTACCTAAGGTCGTAGTTGTCCCTGGCAGATAGGGGACGACCCCAGTGGCATTGTAAATTCGATCTGAAGAGGAGGGGGAGGGGTGGGGGAGAGAAAGGGAGAGGGGGGAGTAAAGAGAAGCGAGAAAGAAGAGAGGAAGAGGGGAGTAGAGAAACAAAGCATTAGATAGTGCATCTTAAAGTCGTAACCCAAATCCCCATGGACCAACGAGGGACCCCTCCTTGCCTGGGCCGGTACCCAAAAAGAAAAAGGTCTACGACCCGAGGGTCGAGAGAGTCTGGGTCCGATAGATGAGAAAACAAAAGGTTCAACTATCGGAGCCAGAGGGAGGCACACTACAACCACTCCGGTCAATGCCGCCTCTGGATGAAACTAGGGCGGTATATAAACAATGCAGTGTAAGCCCTGCTATCACATAGTAGTAGTGTTCAAAAATCTTTGAATAGTGGTGGAAGGAGACAAAAAAATAACAAAAACGGAACAGAGAAAAACCTTCCCAGGGGAATCTGAACCCGTAAGGATCTGAAAGGAAGTCCTGGAGAGAACTTAGATGAGGAAAGTCACCAAAATACTGGTCAAGCGCCGACATAGTCCAAAGGGAGGACCAAAGGTAGAGTCTTTTCAGACTGCAGGCCCGATCATGGGGGAAAGGATTTCTTCGAACGTTTGGGAAGCTGTTTCTGCCACACTGGCGACACTGGGCTGGTGGGGGATGTTCTCTTGACAGACGATGCTCCTCGAGAGGCAGAAGGTTGTGGAACTTCCTGAGAAATCAGGCCTAGATGTAGGAAAAGTCATTCCCCGTCTTGGAATGTTGAAAAACTATATGGTTTGTTGCGATATGAGAAGTTCAGTCTCAGTGGGAAGGCCCACCTGTACGTGATCTCTGCCCACCAGGACTTGTAGTAGCGGTTTCAGAGCCCTACGTTTTTGTACGGTATATGGGGATAAATCCGCGAAGATTTGAACCTGGTGGCCTTGGATCATCAGCTTCTCCGCCGTCCTGGAGAGTTTCATCACTTCTTCTTTAACTGCATAGAAATGCGGTTTCACGATAATGTCTCGTGGCAGTCCATCAGAATAAGGTGGTTGTAGCGTCCTGTGGGCTCTGTCAAGCTCCAGACGGTGGGCTGGGATGGTAGGGATTAAACTTTTGATGAAGTCCTGAACTGCCGTGTGGGTGTCTTTGACGGTTTCGGGGAGCCCCCTAATACGGAAGTTGTAACGTCTCGATCTGTTCTCGAGGTCATCTGTTTTGGAGGTAGCAGTTTCCAGTTGGTCCTGGAGATCCTGGATTCTGGAAGTATTTTGATTAATTCTCAGGATAGCCTGGTCAGATTTTTGCTTGATCACTTCAATTCTGGCTCCAATCTGCTGCGTATCTGCGTGTATAGAAGCAGTGATCTGTGCAGCTGTGTGAGATAGGCCTTTTGAGAGCATCTGAGAGAAAGCAGCCATCATGGAGGGAAAGTCAGTAGGGGAGGGGGGGAGATCCCTGGCCTGTGCCTCCCATGGGTCTGTGAGGCAGATCCTGCTGAGGGGTGAGAGCTGCCCCTCTAAATGACCTCTTTAGAAGACAGTCAGTGGATGCTGGTGAGGGGAACCCCGGGAGCGAACTCACTGTGGCATCTGAGGATTGTGATGACGGAAGGGCCCCTTGATCCTGGTCAGCAATCGAATCTGGCAGGCAGGGCAGGCCTCGTGAGGTGACGGCCGCCATCTTGGAAGGACCGGGCCGCTCCGTGGAGTCGTTCAGCGCGGCAATGAGGTTCCTCCGGGTGGGATTGAGAGTCATCCGATCGTGGCTGGAGGTGTCCCCTATTAGCTGGTACGGGTGTCGGGCCGAAACGAGGGCTTACACCGCTGCTGTGGCTGGCGTTAGGGCTGAGAGGCGCGGAGCTCCCGGACTAAGCGGCCATCTTGGACGCTGCCGCGCATGCGCCCCCGTTGTAGGAAAATTTTATATCCTGGTCTCAAACTTTGTGTGTAGGAAATTCCGATGGAAAAAGTCAGATGAAGCCCACACACGATCGGAATTTCCGGCAACACAATCCGATCGCACTTTTTCCATCTGAAAATCCGACCGTGTGTTCAGGGCATTAGGCTTACCTATAGGTACTGTAAATATCTCTAAATGTGTGCAGTTTAGGAGATATTTACCTTGTAATGAACCTATGATGTCATTGGCGCATACGCTGTGAAGAAATGGCCCTCCGAGCTGTTTCTTCCTGAGTGAGTGCCGTAACTGGCAGCTCCGGCGTGCATGCGCGGGAATGATGTCATGCGGCTCTGACCAGTCACACAGCCAGAGTCCGCGGCCCCAAAAGGAAAAGGGGCGAAGATGGATGTGGCCTGCAGTGGGGACAGTGCTTCATTTGCAGGTAAGTGCCACGATGCATACTAGCCCAGTATGCTTTTACTTTACAGGGAACAAAAGAGGAAGTAAAACCCATCAGGGTTTATTTCCTCTTTAATAAATAAAGCTGTGTGTGTGAATGAGGTTTGGGGCTCATTCACATGGGTGCTGTGGCTTTTACAGTATCAATCATTGTTTTTTTCCTTTGATGCCTGGGCCCCCTGGTGCCAGTGGTACATGAAGTGATTAGGGTGTGCACATGCACATCCGACACACCCTGTGTGCATGCCTATGCTCTAAACTGGGTTCTATTTTACCTGTATATAGCTCAGTTTACAGCACTGCCAGGAAAAGGATTCTGTGTCTGGAAACACAGGTACACCTGTGACTCTTATTGTAGCACTGGCTGTACACTGGCTGTGTATTGTTCTCAATAGGAAGGCACACAGGATGTGGACTGCAAGGATTGTGGGAGGTGTAGTTCGGACAAAAAGAGCCAGCTTGGTGAGCTGGAAAGAGCAAACTGCACATCCCACAAGACACTGCTGTTTTCCCAAGCTGAGGGATAGAGGCACAGTGACAGACATTCTGGGAGCTTTCTGCTTGATCAAGGGGAAGGACGCTGAAGACATGAAGACACTTACTGGCTGTGTTTCACCCAGTATACAGAGTTGCTTGCCAAATGCACATTACACTTTGACAAAAGAAGGACAGTATTGAGTATCACAGAGCCAGTGACTTTCTTAGAGTTAGAGGGTGCTTTGCTCCCATCTGTAATTGTCCAAAAAAAAGCTTCTCAGAACACTGGTAGTCTGTCATACTGCTGCTGTTTCCTCCTCCCCTCTCCCTCCAGGTTGCTCCCAGGTGCTGCGCCCACCCCACCAGGTAACTCCCCCCACCATGGATTTTGTGCCCAGGCAGGGTTGCCAACAATCTATAAGGAGAAGCTGTCCATAAACTTAGGGGCAGGCTAGCTTTGCAGCTTAAGGGGCTGCAGTTGGGGGTGGTAAAAATGTAGCTTAGCCCCAAACTGAATTCCCCACAGAAAAAAAATATTTACGGCCCTGTGATACTGTGATACCTAGTTGTGTACTGATGACACTGACAGCTTTTCTGCTGCTTGTGCTTGATTTAGGAACACTTTATGTCGAGATCTGTGACTGTATTGTCACAGTTGACACTTCCGGGTGTCACAGAGAGGGAGGTTGTAGAAATATACCTCCTATGCTGCCTTGAACTATATGTCGGTACTAATGACCCAAGAAATATAGGACCACAACAACCATATAGGACACTGCTGGATATGAAAGATCATTTGAAGTTTCAGGAAAGCTTATCTGTTTGAATTGAGACTGCATAAAATTATAATACTTACATATCCTACTGCAATACTCTTAAAAACAGAGTCCTAGGACTTGTTGAAACTCTTCTTCACCAGGCAGCAGTCTGCAGAGATAACTGCTATTATCTGTGTGTAAGCAGAAGACTCTCTGCAGCTGTTAAGCCTCTGACTCGACAGCCTGCTGCCTAGGGGAGGGGAATTTTGACTAATGTTGGGGATTGTTAAAAAAAATAGCAGTAGGACATCATTGTTTTTACAGAGCCTCAATACAAATAGATACAGTGTCCCAAAACTTCAGTTAGGCCTTAAAACCAAGCAGTGTCCTAAATTCTTGTGGTGATCCTGAACTCCTTAGATCAGGGGTCTCTGAACTTTCTAAATCATATTGTACATTTTACGGGCCGAAAAGATATGTTTTTAAAATTTAAGTGAACAAATTTGTTTGTTTGTTTTAATTAGCATAGTATGATTCAGAACAACAGAGATATAACAAAGCAAAGAAATTCCAAATATGTTGTCAACTTGAGCCATTAAGTCGAACAGAAATTCCATTTAGTCTACAGCTTTCTTATCAGAGTCCCCATAAGAGTCCCCTTTACATTAAAGTCTCCCCTTACATCAGTATCCTCATCAGAGTCCCCTTTACATAAGGGTCCCCATCAAAGTCCCCCTTACATCAGATTCCCTCTTTTCATCAGGGTTCCCAAAAAAACTTGTAGCAGGCTGCGTGTGACCAGCACACTGTTGTTTGGGGACCCCTGCCTTAGACCATTAATAGAGTTTCATATATCAAGGTCTTTATCTTAAATGAATGGTACAAGGAAACAAAACTTTATCACAGAACCACAGAGATATAACAAAGCAAAGAAATTCCAAATATGTTGTCAGCTTGAGCCATTAAGTCGAACAGAAAGTCCATTTAGTCTACATGGAAACAAAACTTTATCACAGATGGCTAAGACAATCCAATGAAAAGCTGTTTTACCTGAATTAATACTTCCACGCAATTAGTACAAATGCAAAAATGTACTGCGTTGGTTCTTATAATTACAGTGGTTTCCATTAACAGTAGCAAGAAAATTATGTTAAATATTTGTTTGTCATTTTTATTTCAAAATGTCTTTCAATACATTTCTTACCAACAGCCATTCAAATCCTGGTCTACCCTCCTCCCCCATCCCAGTGCTTAAAACAAAGAATGTTAAAGTTGAACTAAACTCAATCACCCCTAATCGTTACCCTGAAAAATGCACATCTAATCTTGAATTCTCCTGAAAAACAACTTAGACATTCCTGTGCCTTGAGCCTCACAGCTGTATATCTTCTACTTGAGATTGAATGCAATGGGCATGTGACTGCTATCCTTATAAAGAATTTAGAGTGGGATTTGGTGATGTCACTACTGTTCTGTTCACAGTTCTCCTTGCTGGAGAAGAAGCTGTATCTGAGTACCTGCAGTGAAAATACCTGCTGCTTCTTGAATATTCCTCCATCGGGCATCCATCCAAGAATTATCAAGGGGGCAGGACAGCTCTGACATGAGGAAGCAAAGCCATTCTTCAACCAATATGGCTACCTCCACACAGGGACACGGTGTAGAACAAGGCATGGTATTTCAGTAAAAGGGAAAGACCAGCTTTCACAGTTCAGATCCTCTATAAATGTCACGTATTTATTTATGGCTAGGTGTTATTCCCATATCTAGAGCATAAAACTGGGGGGGGGGGGGGGACCAGTACCACACATGTATAAATTAATTATGTAGTTGTTTCCTTATGCCAAGATTAATTAATGATGAACATAGTACATAGCTAGCTGTTTATTATTGGTTGCATTTCAAAGAACTCGGAAACAAACTTATAAAGGTATCTATTTCAGAAAATGACATTTCAGAATGCATATCAGTGGCACCTATTGGTTCTTTTTTTCTCCTACAGTAAACCGATCCATGGATTGTTTCAGCTGGTTCCTGCTTTAGGTTAATTGAAATTTTTACTGCTTCTCTTAATCCTTTCAGTCAACACCAAGTTACATTGAATTAGTTTACAACAAACCACAAATTGCAAATATATGCTTCACATAATAAAATGTTTCCTTCAAAGGATTTTTGGTTTTCTCTGCGTGTACTTGTGTGTTTTACCTAATCTCTGTGAAAGCCGTTGTTTACCTTTTTAAGAATCTAGAGGTTATGTCTCATTCTGTGTAATTCTTTTTTTGTTGTTCCAATCAAAACAAGACCCATATAAATAGCAAATGGGTAAAAGAGTTCAAAATGTTGCAAAAATCATGTTTTGAATGTTTACGCGTTGTGCTATATCATTTTCCACCTGTAGACATAATTCCAAAGTAAATATTACCTTCTTTAAATGTGCGGCAAGGTAAATAGAACGCAACTATTATAAAAAATACAGTACTTGAGAAGTAACTGATAGATGATAGGCTTGTTGGAAAATTTTCAATGTAGTTTGTACATTCACAGGAATTGTGCTTTCATTTTCTTTGTTAAGTGACAACATCAAACAATACCAGGGGTAGGGGTGTGCACATTCCCTCATCCAGTGGGATTTTTATTGTGTCTATCAATATGTATTCATCCTCCTATAGGTGCTCACTGAGGCTCCCTTGGTCATGTTGGCCATCCTTTGAGTGTAATGTATCTAAACCCCCCAAAAATATTGTTAAAATAGCAGCGCTGCTCTAGGGAGGTCCACTCAGTCCAACACCCCACACTCCTCCAGTGTGTGTGCCGGACCAGTTTGCACACCTGTGCAATGATCAAAGGAAAGTCCGGATGGCCGCACCGAAACACCAAGGTCCACTTTAACCACTTCAATACAGGACACTTATACACCTTCCTGCCCAGACCAATTTTCCAGCTTTCAGCGCTGTCACACTTTGAATGATAATTGCGCGGTCATGCTACACTGTACCCAAACAAATTTTTTTAATCATTTTGTTACCACAAATAAAGCTTTCTTTTGGTGCTATTTGATCACCTCTGGGATTTTTATTTTCTGCTACACAAATAAAAAAAAGACCAAACATTTTGAAAAAAAATGTTTTTTTTGTTTCAGTTACAAAACTTTGTAAATAAGTAAGTTTTCTCCTTCACTGATGGGCACTGATGGGGCTGCACTGAAGGGCACTGATAAGGCGGCACTGATGGGCACCGATGAGGTGGCACCAATGAGGTGGCACTGCTGAGGTGGCATTGATGGGCACTGATGATGGGGCACTGATAGGCAGCACTGATGGGCACTGATAGGTGGCACTGATATGCGACATGGATGGGCACTGATAGGCGGCACAGATGGGCATGGATAGGTGGCACGGATGGGCACAGATAGGTGGCACGGATGGGAACTGATAGGCGGCATGTATGGGCACTGATAGGCGGCACGGATGGGCATGGATGGGCACTGATACGTGGCACTGATGTGCTGTAACGTATGGTACTGATGGATGCCAATAAGTGCCAAACAATAATGCCTGCCAATTAGTGATGCCCATTGTGGGCACTGATTGGCATCCATTGTGGGCACTCATTGGCATCCCTTGTGGTCTAGGGTGGCATACCTGGTGGTGACATCCCTGGTGGTCCTAGTGGTGTCCCTGGCGGTCCAGTGTGGGCATCCTCAGAGGGCTGCACTGATAATCGATCAGCACAGACCCCCCTGTGAGAGGAGCAGCCGATCGGCTCTCCTCTACTCGTGTCTGACAGACACAAGTGAGGAGAAGCCGATCACGGCTTTTCCTGTTTACATCATGATCAACCGTGTCCAATCACAGTCAGAGACTCTTTACCTAGATCGGAGTTGCAGTGTGTCAGAGTGACACACTGCAACAACGATCGCCGCGATGTGCGCCCCTGGGGGCGCACAGCGGCTTAATATCCTGAAGACGTCATATGACGTCTGGTCAGGATATTGAAACCACTTTGCCACCGTCATTTTGCTATATGGTGGGCGGCAAGTGGTTAATAATCTTGAATCAAACAGCATAAAAACACCATACAGTACCACAGTGGGGGACAAAAGGTTGGGTGAAAACATTTGGTTAGGGTGAAAACACTTGTTCAGTTTACTGACAGACACCAGATACGCAATACAAGAACTTAGTGTCAGGCAAAATCAATAAATGTTCTCGTCTAAGGAACCTTAACCCTAATAATAGCATAAAGGTCCCCACAGTTATATGGCAATACCTTACTAAACATGACGAACAGAGGAAGAAGGGAATTTCCCTCTTTTATGATCTCCTCTCTGCATACCCTCCAGAGAACAAAAATACCTATATGATAAAATGGGAAAAAGATTTATCGCAAAATTTCTCAGGGGATCAA
>NC_133324.1:369910338-369960338 GCF_042186555.1 Aquarana catesbeiana | reverse complement strand
TTAGAAATAGCTTATTAATTGACAACTTTGTGTTTTTTTTAATTTTTTTTTCTGCATTTTCCAGAAACTTGTGGAAAAAAATACATTTTCAAAAGACTCATTATTTCTTTCAGAAAATTTTGTGGGCGTTTCAACTGTCCTGGTGCTCCAGAGCATCCACAAATGTGATAGGTAGTCAGGAAATTAAATGCGTAATTTATATTCCTTGAAAGCCCCAAGGCATGCCTTGGATTTTGGGCCTCTCTTTATCTGGTCTGTGAAAAAGTCCTTACACATATGCTCTCCCCATTCTCAGGCGGCATAGCTGATTGTGTTTTAGGGTGTAATTGTAAGTATGCTTATGCTGTGCGTGAGAAATAACTTGGTAAAATGACAACTTTGAAGGGGAAAAAAACAATACCCTAGTCCCTTATGTTGGTAGTATGAGAATATGCCTGCTCATATTCTCTAAGCTGAATCAAACATGGATGATAAATTAATGATCTTTACCACAGGAAACAGAGCAAGGACACTGCACAGCATAGAAGTCAGGAAGTCAACTAATGTGGATCGGCACTAAGAATAAAGCCTCGGGCTTACACAGAATTTGACCCGTGCACAGCTGAAGTGTTTGTGGGACAGGAGCATTTTTAGTTATGGCCAGACATTACCATTTCCCCCATCCTTATTTTTTTATCTTGTTCCTGTAGCAAGGTCCAGCTTTTATAATGCCCTGTAACATTATTATGAAGCTTAAGAATTGCAGCAGCAGCTCCTGTGATCACAGTTCCCTGAGGAGTTGGACAGAGAGTAGTAGAGGATAGGTAGGGTTCTGTAGTGCAGCAGGCAGGTCTAGCAATGCTGTTTGTGATTTCAGGACAGCACTTTTTGTCAACTTTTACTAGAGTTTGGAACATGATGGATTTTCAGAGCAGCGTTTTTAAAAAGATAGAACATGTGGAAATGTGCATATATTGCAGAATTGTACCAATTTTTTTTATTTTTGCCAGATACTTTCACTAATTATTTGTACGTGTTACCTAAAATGTAATAAAGTTTCTCAGAATCCCAAACTCTATGTGTGTGTAAAGCCTCCTAAATTGTCCCTTGGAGGGGCATTGTTAGGTTAGGTTCACACTGGCCCATGCTCTGAAAAGCAATCCATGGTGGGTCACTTTTCAGAGTGGGCCTAAGCAGCTGCTGTCAGGCTGTCAAGATGAGATCATGTTGCCTAGTGAATACCTGCTTATGTTTTTTTTTCCCTGATTGGCAATTTACAGTGGGGCAAATGTACCGCAACCACGATCCAATTCTTTTTTTTTTTTGGTCTCATTACAATTAATAGCCGAGTTAAAGAGGTAGTGCCACCTGTCCACTCGACATGCAAGGCGTTGTGGCCATGGCATGTGGACAGCCTCCTCCAACTGTATTTTAGAGTTTAGGTGAGTGGCAAGAGGTGGTAAAAAAAGCAGTTTTTACTGTCCCCTTGGCCTACTGTGTAATAGAACCCTTTTTTATTTTGACTAAATAGTTGTATTTTTACAGATTAAAAAAGGATATATTTATTTGTTTAAATCTGATATTAAACTTATTATAATGAGCAATAGATCTTCTATCAATAGAAAAAAAAAAAAACATCTTCAGAATCATACGTGGCAAATAGGTGATCATAACAACATATCTTCCTTCTTTGTATAAAGATAAAAAGAACATTAGAAGTCATAAAAACATCCCACACCCTCTGTAAAATTGAAGAGCTATGTACAGTTCTGCAGGATTTTTCTATACTGTTCTTTCAACAAAGTGACCTCAGTAGCAGATTGATGACAAGTCTTTCTAGATTTTCCTGCTTGTATAACTTTATGACTTGATGGTCACAAATTGGTTTTCTTTCTTGCATGTTTTGATCTTCCTGAAAAGGTAATTTACACCAGCTAGCCTTCTTCTGCCCATACATTGGTCTTAAGGACCGTACACACGATCAGAAAGTTGTACAAAAAATATTGCTTCGTAGCGATCGTACGATATTCTGATCGTTGGTACACAGCTTTCAAGAGCCAATCACAACAATTAATGCAAAATTATCCAATGGGACAAGCACAACATTTTTTTCCTATGATATCCGATCGTACGATTTTCACAGTAGTCGTTCGAAAATACAATACAAATACACTACAACACATGACATCACTTACAAATTTTTATTCTGTCGCACGAGAATTTTCATAACTTTAGTAAATTCTTCATTTTCGATATGAGACTAGCATGACAAAAAAAAAAAACAGACAATCATCCGTCCTATAATTTAATTGTGTGTACCAGGCATTAGTGTTTGGATGATGAAAGGGGTGAGGCTTTACCAAATGAGCATGCCTTGTCAGATTTGGGGCAGTTTTGGTTGGATTGGAAAGCAAGATTTCCTTATCCTGTACATTTCTACTGGCTCTTTTGATATTGTGACACCCATCTTTTTTATTTTAAAGACACATATCTGTTCTACATTTATATAGTGAGTATAAAACCTCAAAAGTACAGTGACTAAACCATTGGTATGTATACATAATTTTTTTGTGTGTTTTTCAGGGGTTGGACTTGGCCCCCTTATTTGGCCCCTTATTTCCAGTTAATGGAAATCCTAAGGTGTCAGCATACCAAGACATTTTGGACAATTTCATGCTCCCAACTTTGTGGAAACAGTTTGGGGATGGCCCGTTCCTGTTCTAACATGACTGTGCACAAAGCAAGGTCCATAAAGACATGGATGTGTCTTTGTCTTTAGATATACACTGAAAAATATATAATGCGGCACTAAATTCAATAACTAAAAAGCAGTCCAAAGATGGTCTGAGGAATGGGAGAGATCCAATCACCAGGTATAGTCTCCCATTCCTCAGACCATCTTTGGACTGCTTTTTAGTTATTGAATTTAGTGCCGCATTATATATTTTTTGGATTTTTATGTTTGATATCAACGAACTTTGCTGGCTGCTTGCTTCCACATTTCGATTAGCGCAGATTTTTCTTTGTGATCTTAAATATACACTGTACATACACCAGGCCTATCAGCAAATTGCTTAGTAGTACTGCACTGGTTTGGTCTTATGACTTTATGCTGATTTCCCCCCCTATTTACTTTGGCAGCGTTGCAGGCGGCGAGCTTTTTGACTTTCTTGCTGAGAAGGAATCATTATCAGAAGAGGAAGCGACTGAATTTTTAAAACAGATCCTCAATGGCGTCAATTACCTGCACTCGCTGCACATTGCCCACTTTGATCTTAAGGTATAGTATAATTAGAAGACAGATAGAAACAACACTGGTTTTCTTTAATAAACTGAATGCAAATCAACAAACAAATTGGTGTAACACTGGTCAAAACTCAGAACCAACAAGGTGATTTTGCCATTCCATTGCAATGTATTTTCTGTCTATCACTATCTCCACTACCAGTGAGTGTTTTTATCAGAAAAGAATAAGTTTAGATCTCTTTAAGATCTCTTTCGCTCTATAAAATAAGTGCCACAGTCCATAGAGAAGTTATAAAATGATCAGTCTACTTTAGACTTGTGTTCCAATTTCCGGAAACTTAAAGCAGAAATAAATTAAAAAATGATAGCAGGTAGAGCGTTTTGGAAGAGGAGACATAATAAAAATTATTTAAAGACCTCCTTATTTGCTATAAAATGTTTGCTTTGTGTACACTGCCTGTGCCGCATGCACAGTTCAGTGTAAATCCCTGTCAACTGAAGGGTACCGTAAATGAAACCAGGTGTCAGGGCAAAGTAACTCCAACGCGCAGACATAGATTTCACATCACCAGTGGCTGCCCAAAAGTGAGAAGAGAAAAAGCCAAATTCGGAAGCGGACCAGGAAAAGATGTCAAGGGCTGTGGACTAAGCAATGTGGGAGAATGGGAAGCTTGCATTTCTAGAGGAGGTCACACTATGGGTAAATCTGATACAACATGCAAGCATTATGTGCATACTTGCACATTATGGAAAGAGCTTCATGGGAGTGCAGGAGATTTATTTTTCCTCTCAACCACCTGATCATCTATTAGGGATTTTGTTGATAGTTGCAATTCTGCCGTAGCCATTAAGACGAGGTCCCAGGCTCCCTGTAGGAATTTATTTTGATTTTTCTTATTCTATTATGAAAATGTCACATGAAGTGCTGGATCATGCAAAGATGCATAGAAACAGCCAAAATTTCACAGGTGGACAGGAAGAAAGGCAGAGTGATGCTCACTAAGTATCCAAGACATGTAAGAAGTTAGGACTGACTCAACAAAAAAATACTGTTAAATGTATTTAGTAAGATAAATATTAAAAGAGAAGTTAAGGATCTTAAAAAAAAAAACAAACGTATGTACTCCCCTAGGTGGCTGCAGCATTGATCTGATCTACAGCTGTCCCTCGTCGGCTCTACAACAAGAACTGAGCGATCAAAGGCCGCTCAGTTTTCAGGTTTGCTCTGAGCACAGAGCGATGACTGTCAGTTACTGGCTCTGTGCTCTGCCCCTTCAACTCTCACTGGAGCGCAGGGGTGTGGAGGGGGCAGGAACGGCTTGCTCAGGCTCTTGGCCCGCTGTCAAGCATCTGGGGGGATCCCAACATTGTTGGATCAGCTCTGTGACTTCACAGGAATGTAGAACTAAGTGCACTTCTGTGATCCACAGAAGTATGGCCAAAAGAACTTTGGCCACACTTCTCCTTTTAACAATTGTATTCACTAAGCACTGACTGTAAAGGAGTGGCTGTGCAGAAAGGCTAGTGTATTTTACTACTAAAATAGCATGCTAACAGCAGTAAGTTCAGACAAAACCTGCCTCATGCCAGTCTTTCAGGACACACAAACCATTGAGGTAGCTATAGTTTGGCAGATATTTCCACAAGAACAAAATGTGAGGACAAATTTGGTCCTTGAAATAGTCGCTTGACTGAGAGAATGATGAGGATGTTATTCTTTGATCCTGTCTGCTCCGTAGCAGCAGATAAATCTTGGCCCCTTGTGTAGGCAAATTTTCCACCCGTTATATGGTATAATGAGTGCTTCCGAGGTAAGAGTTTCAATTGATGTTTAAAATTAAGAGCATCATGTATAATTACAAGGCCCTTAGGTCACCTGTAATTGTTTGCCAATTGCAATACTGTGAAGTGTACAGCTGCCCATAGTAATAAATGGCTGTACGCTAGCTGTACTGGGGTATACATTGTATGTGCATAAACATACACACAGGAGTAAATCCCTGGATGCACACAAGCTGTGTCAAGGGGTTTGTGCAGCTAGCATACAGCCATTCAATAGTATTGGCAACACTATTCTGCAGCTGTGTCTCCCAGGCACTACTTTCTCTATTACAGCCACTGAAAATTCCCATATATTGATTGGGGTCAGAGCAATGAGACAATGATGTCACCTTCTGTCATGACCAGGACAGTGACATTAAGCCCCTAGGCCCAAGTATTGCATCATGGGAGGGGGGGTCACATGCTCCCCCATAGCATTGTTATTTTGCAGTGGCAGCCACAGAAGGAGCCGCAGGGTGTAAGATGAAGGCAAGGTAGTTGGAGGTAAGCTTTACAGCATCTGTCATTTTGCCATGAATGGACAAGGTGACAGGGTCTTTTTTAAATGTCTGTATTATATCAATGAATGTGTTTTGCAAAGATCCATAGCACCAGTCTGATCAATACCAAACAGTGGACCTGCCCTCCCTGGCAGTGGTACTTTAGCCACTTGGTTTCTGTGATTTCATTTGATTTAGGACAGCCATTTATAATTTTTAATTGCTGCAAAATATGTCAGTCTTGTGAAAGTATCAATATGTTTTAAATGGAGGGAGCATTTAATAATGTGGCATTGCTCTTTCTTTATTTTGTATTTATGAAGCCGGAGAACATCATGCTTTTGGACAGAAATGCACCTAAGGCAAGGATCAAGATTATTGACTTTGGCCTAGCTCACAAAATTGACTCAGAAAATGAATTTAAAAATATATTTGGAACTCCAGAATTTGTGGGTACGTATAGTTTCACTGATTGTTTTTCAGTAGTTGAAATTAGTTTCTTTTCCACTTTGCTTTTTAAAAGAGTTTTTAATTATGTTGCTCTATATATCAGAAATTTCTTACTAGCATGTACTTAATTCTAGTCTGTCATTTCTATTATAGCTCCAGAAATTGTAAACTATGAGCCACTTGGTCTGGAGTCTGACATGTGGTAAGACCTTTTTCACTATACACATTTGTAAAACGTAACATTGTCATCACAATTGATTTTTGCATTAACACATGTATAATATGATTGTTTATTAAAGCTGCAGTGTACCATAACTGCAGCTTTGAAAGTAAGTTAACTCTTGTTGATAGGGGCATTACCATTACGTTGCTTTGCACAGGTTGTCAAAAAATTATCTCCTTAACTCTTAGTTGTACAGAAAGAATGCTCACCAAAGTTAAAACTATACAAGGGCCCTACCCCTTCTGGTAAATGTGTAGGGTTTCCCCCACTAAGCATAAGACAGTATGTTCAAACTTTGTCCAGTCACCAAAAGTTGTGTTTGTTTGATTATATCAGCTTGCATATTTATGAACATATCCTATCAGTTATCATCAGGACAAGCATGGCATTTTTCATTGGGTATCTAGAAAATTAAAGTGATTTGGACCGCTCTGCCCAAATGACGGGTCATTCTGATCAGGGAAGCTTTGGCAATTCCTGACCCCCGACCTCCCAGATATTCCTATTGGCCAGTGATTCAGTCCATTATAACGATTGTATAATTGAGGGGGGAGAGATTCTGAGTTTGTGTTTTGGTAGAAGGAAATAGGCAAGATCTCTCATTACAAGAAGTGTCAGAGCTCACCTGTTCAGAACTGCTTTGCATTATGACATTATAAGATACTACAGGTATGTGCATGTGCAGGAAGCACTATCTGCCTGCTCTTCATACTTGAAGCAGAGTATTTTTTTTTTTTTTTTTTTAATAGACTTTGGCTGTTCAGGGAAAGGAGATGTTGTCTCTTGAAAGCCACCCCTGGTCCCCTTATACTGAACATCCACATGCTTCCCTGCTGCTCCATTTTTCTGTCCGGTTTTGAAACATAAGGCCTAGGCCTCCCAAAAAAAAGCATGTGACCATCTCATAGCATGCAGTCCCTAACAGTCATGCGTCATCAACCTTGTGTAAAAGAAAAAAAAAAAAACTTTGTGTAAAATCAGACACCAACTGATACAGAGGGGCTGGGTCCAAATCTATTGCTTTTCATTTCTGGGTTGATGAAAGTGATATTAAAAAAAATTGAGAAAATATAACTGGTAAATTTACAAAACATTGAAAAAAGTTAGAGGTTGTATACTCTGGGGAAAAAAAAAACAAAACCTGTAAGACAAAGGCATAATGAGCTAGAATGCATTGCATACTAGCGCGTTATGTAATACTTACCTTAGAATGAAGCTTTTGCAGCAGCACTCGCACACCGCTGACATCTGTCCCAGAGTTACTTCCGGGTTTGCGTGCACCAGCGTTGTGATTGGCCAAAGCCGCAATGATGTCACTCCCGCGCATCCGTATGCGAGCCACCGTTCACGGCACGGGGCTCGGAAAGAATGGCATCCTTGCCGCAGTAAATGTGTGGAAGGCGTTCTGGAAGTGGTTAAAGATTCCAACTAAAGATCTAAATAAATTTTGCCAATGCCCCAGGCCAGTACAATGGAAAAAAAAACACAAACAAGAACAATATTAATTACAAATATACTAGAAATAGGCCGCTCTGACACAAAGGGTCCAATCAGGTCTACCTGTTAGTTTTTCTGGCAGACCTAATTGGACCCTCCATTCACCCCTATGGACTAGCAGGTTTACCCCGACTTATGGCCGTTTATGCCTGCCTATATCCAATTCAGTCCCCTAAAAAAAAAAGGAAGGGGATCTGTCCCCCTCCATCTAGGCGGATCCAGTCCACTAATAAAAAACAAACCGGTAGGGGATCCATCCCCCTCCATAGGCAGATCGCAGGGAAATCTGGTGTAAACAGACAGCGGAGTCTGTTTTTACCTGCCTGTCCGTAGAGCAGAGCGGGTTTAGTCCGTTACCACTCTGCATAAAATGAGTGGACTCAGACCTGTTATCTGCCCACTCTGCTTACATCAGCAGGGGATCTGTCCGCTGATCTCCTGCTGATCAAATCTGAGTCTGCCTCGTGTGAAGGAGGCATTATATATTTATGATGTCAGACTGTTTGAATAGAAAATGTTTAAATGTTTTCATAAGCCATATGAGATGGGGGCAAAACTATTTTTTCTGCTTTTTTTTTTTTTTTCCGCTACATTGAGTCGTTGTTATATTCAAGTATCTTCTTGTCTTCTGTTTCATTGTAGGAGTATTGGTGTCATAACTTACATTCTGTAAGTATTGATTGCTTAGATCCCTTCTTCCAAATTGTGAAAATAATTGTCTGTTTTAACGCTTTTCACTTTTTTAAATGCAGGTTGAGACCTATTTTTCATCGACTGAAGCTTATTGTAGGGATGTTGTAACCCAGCACAGCAACTCTGTTTGCATCCTATTGAGCACTCCCAGTTTTAAAAAAAATGTTTATATATTTTACCGCTTATATAGCAAAGGTTTAAACGTACATCGAAAATACAACAGTCCACAGCACATACTGCATCACTTTATTAATGTGTGCACTGAACATTGTGGATCTCTGCCAGAAAGGGTTGCCTTCTCTTAAAATGTACATTCTTTTTAGGGATTTATGAAGACTATCACACAGACCACACCAATAGTTGCAGCCTTCAGTGTATTGTCTTCCTTTCCGACAGTGGCTACATATATGCTACATGATCCAACAGTGTGTGTGAATGTAGCCACTCTCTGCCTGCAAGGACTACAATATTGCATGCCCACGCAGGCAGTACTGTGTTTTATGACTTGTGTTTTTAGATGGTCCTTGGTGTCACACACAGGGCGGGGAGGGACCAGCATTAATACATTAGCGATCTAATGCATGCACAGTACGTACGCCATTACAAGGATTGATGAAAACTGTAGTTTTGTACAGCAATTCACAGTTATTATTCACATGCACTGCTCTCATACCCAGAAGCCTGAAATTAATTCAAAGGAGACTGTGCAAGAAGCGTGCAATGAGAAAAACAAAACACTAATACAAAGTTAATCATTACATTTTTTACATATTTAAACATAAGCTGGGATGCAGTAGGGTAAATTTTGCTTTTAGGAAGAGCTGAAGAAGATGATTTAATAACATTTAATGGCCCTGCAATCTATTTTTCATGACATATTTTCTTACTGTTTTTTCTGTCTCCGAGTAATGTCCTCTGTGAGCTCCTGAACCCCTTCTTTAATTTGTTTGGAACGGGCAGAGCATGTTAGTTGCAGTCATGTGCACTGCTCTGTGGACACTACACATCCCATAGTCCACAGTTCATTTTGGGAGCAAGCAAGAGAGAGTCGCTATGTTCCTACATACAGTGGGGAACAAAGGTAGACACCCTCTAAGGCTGGCCATTCATTATACAATTTTCTGGTACAATTTTCTTTTAGATTTACCAAACCCATGTAATATGAGGTCAAACCTAAACATTTTTCATTTGTTTGCAATCAGGCAGGCCTTTGCTCTACATAGTTGAAGGTAAATGTAAAGGAAATTGAATAAGAAAATTGTATAATGTATGGCCAACCTAACAAGAAGCTGGATCACAGCAGCAAAGAAGGAATTTGGGAGTTTGGAGGAGGCTGCAGTACTTCCGTCTCTACATGTTGGCACAACTGCATATGAAAGATCATTCATATGTTAATTGTTAGTGCATGCATCACCTGAAGTTAGTAGGCAGCTTTATAGTACTAATAGTCATGGGATGGCAGTCAAGCAATCTGAGTATATTAGACATATGAACGCTGATTACATGTCACTGTCCCCTGAGTGGGATGGCCACCAGCTGCCAAGAGAAGCATGCTTTCTAGCAGGTTAGAAAAGCTGACCTAATTATACAGAGCCCCCTGCAGTGCTCAAGTAAGAGATCATGCCTGAACGAATGTCCCCTCTCTGATGTCTAAGGGCAGCTTCAGTTACATGTGTTTGTAGTTTGGCTTAGTGATATATTAATTCATGTACTGTGTTATCTTAGAGGTCCAAACAGGCAGCAGCAATATTCCCATCTTGCAGTAGACAGTGAGGAAAGCGATAGAGACATCACTCTCTTGAAGTAATCTCTGAACTGCATGTATCCTGGTGCAGAAAGAGGAACGTCTCTGAGATCAATTGCTGTCTGCTGTGTTATTTTCTGGAGCTGCATTCTGTTTGGAGCTGGTCTAGGGATAACACTTAAATGGTAATACACCAAATCCTGTAGTACTGTCAAAACCATTATTTATATCTGGTACTTGCATCATAGCTTTGTGTGGGTACAGTCCAATGCCATTCCCTTTTTATATTCTTTGTATGTAAATTATAAAGCCTTTTTTCATTTTGAGCAGAGGAGAAAACGGTTAAAACTTTGGTCAGTTTCTTTGCCAGTGAAATTTCCCCTTATGTACTGTCTTGTAGACACAATAAGTAGTGAGAAGGAAAAGATAGTTCTCATTCGGACAGCTGTCACCAGAACAATTGTCCCCATTGGAAGATTTCCCCACTATTCTTGCTCTGATGGCAACTCCAAATTTTTGATTTTTTTCTTACTACACCAAGGGGGGCACTGACAGCGATATTTAAAAAAAATCTGACTGGGGTTCTAAAGCAACCCATACACGGAGCATATTTGTTTTCTGCAACCGCGGAGATTATGCTGAGATTAAATCACTCTCACAGGTTTATCATTTTCCTTCCACTTCACAATTATGTGCCACTTTGTGTCGGTCTATCACATAAAATCCCAATAAAAATACATTTACGTTTTTGGTTGTAACATGAGAAATTGTGTAAAATTTCAAGGGGTGTGAATACTTTTTCAAGGCACTGTATAAAGCATTTCAAATGCCATCAGTGCATCGTGGGTGCAATGCCTAGGCTCCTGTAGACTATTCCTCTAGCATCAGGTCCCGTACGGAGCTACAGGCCTCCAGTTATGAGGCTGGAGGAAGGATCGGTGGACTATGGGTCTACGAGTGTGGTGACATCACATGTGTACCTCATTGGAAACTTCAATTCCATCTCTTATGGTGGCAGATGGGTCTTGTAGTCTTCCATTTACAGATTTGTATGATTGGATGTTGGAATGAATAATATGGCTATGTGGGGAGTAAAACCCTACAATTCTGGTAAAGGAAGCTGGGTGGGGAGCTGTGGAACAAGACCATGTTTTGTTTTACACACTAAATATGGGTGTAACATGAAACATGTTCAGAAAATTGGAATTAGCCTTTAACTATTTGATTGCATTTTTTTTTTTTTTAGCAAACTCTTGATAGATGTGAAATATTTTTGACCATGTTCTCCACAGGTTAAGTGGAGCATCTCCATTTCTCGGGGAAACCAAACAAGAGACGTTGGCAAATATATCTGCTGTTAGCTATGAATTTGAAGATGAGTTTTTTAGTAGCACTAGCGACCTGGCCAAAGATTTTATTAGGCGGCTTCTTGTCAAGGACCCAAAGTAAGTTGTGTTTGTCAAAACTGGTATTAATTGTGAATAGAATAAGAGAGAAAACAAAAATGTATGAAATGTGGTAGTGTAATGATGGAATCTCCCACCATGTATTTTAATAACGGTTTTTGTCATCTGTTTTAGTGTAAAAATTGTTGCCTTTCTATTTTATTTATTTATACATGTTGGGGATAGGGCATATCTGAGTAATTCACAATAAACATGTTTACTAAGCTACAGTGATATTTTGCCTTACTGAACCCATTAACAGCCAAAAAATCACTATTGCAAAGAAATATTTTGTCTGCTAAATGTAGTTTTCATGCTGTATTTTTAGCAGCATTAGTTGGACAATACCTAGAGCCTTTCTTTTAATTTACTTAAAAATAATCCCATATTAATCTTTGCACCTTTGCAAGTGCACTTGCTCCAGAGCTTAGTAATTGAAGTAAAACTTTGCTTTGCAAAGAATACTCAATTGCATGCAAGGAAAATAAAAAACATCATTTTTGTTTGTACATGATTGAATGATAAAAACCAGCAGAGCTTCTCATTTCAGAGGCCCCCCCCCCCATCTAGAGAAAATGCACTTAAAGTATATTTGCCTTCAGTAAATAAACCTCAATATGTGTTGCCATGCATACCAGAGTAAGAGAAATATTTTTAGGTCTCTAATCTAGCTTATCTCTTTTTGAGTTTTGAGGCCTGACATTTATTTACTCAAGTTTTTTTTTTTTTTTTTGCCCTGTAATCTGCCACTATCTTTCATTTCCTCAGTATGCATACCAGGATCACATACCCAAGCTCTGTAGTTCTTTACATTTTTCCTTTAGTAGAGCGGTCTGTTTTTTTTTTTTTTTTTTTTTTTTTTTACCTGTTATGCATATACAGGAGTTGGGAGGCAACATGTAAGAGAGTTGACAGGGCAGCAAGACTTCAGGTGACCTCTAACCCCTGACTTTAAAGCTGAAGGGTATAGCACTAGGTTAGCAAAGTTAAAAATGGGGTCATTCTTTCAGAATTAGGTCATCACAACTAGAAAAAATGAGACTGAATAGTTACATTCCTGTAGAATCCCAATCTGCTTTGAAGGCTGCCATAACCATACCTAAAGCATTGTCGGATATGTCGGATAGGTACATGGACTCGGTCGTCCAGAATTATGGATATGTATGAATAATCATCTGATTGGACTAATGGCATTAAGTTTACTGACCCTTGTGTGTATAGCTAGTTTTTAGGCATGTGGGAGAATAGACAATCAGACCCAATTTATCTAATTCTTTTAATAAACACACTACCTCTTTGTGTCAAAAAATTACAATGACAAAAAAGTTAAATATAAGGCTGGTAGGGAAGGAATGTACAGTAAATAAAACCAAGTTATAATACAATGTGACGTTTTTGACCATTGCCTTTAATAACACTAGTCAAATGGTAATCTGTGCAAAATATTTCAATTGTTTCTGGATAACGTCAGTGACGGTCTCAGCATCTCTCTAATAATTATTCATGTACATTTTTTAAAGGAAAAGAATGACAATTCAAGACAGCTTGAGTCATCCATGGATAAAGGTAAAGGTTGAAGATACCAAATGTGCAATATGCTCAAATTCAGTATTCTCACCTACACATTCTTCCTTCTATACAATCAAATTGCATTGCATTTGCTAAAATGTCTAAAACAGCTGCAACTAAAACATGGATATTCAAAAGTATACCTGCTCCACTTTCATAGTCCTGTGTTCTGAGGGAGAGCACTGGTGCTGGAAAGGTTTGTTTGAGTATGTATGGATGGTCCTGCACACACAAATAGGGTATTAAATTCAAACTTTACCCATAACAACTTGATAAAAAAAAAGAATGTTCTTTAGCAAAGAACATACATTTCACATTAATAATTATGCTACCAAAATTAGTGTGTGCTGTAAATTGCCTCCAGCATTGCTCCTGTTTCACTTGCTGGAGGTTGACATTTGGTTGAGGCCTAGAGTCCCTGAGGAGTAGTAAATCTTTAGGCTGTCAGCAGAACGGTCTCTACATTATAGGCATAGTACCGAAAAATAGAGAGCAACTGAGCATGTGCAAAGTGGAGGGTGACAGTAGGGTCGATTTACTAAAACTGGAGAGTGCAAAATCTAGTGCTGCTCTGCATAGAAATGAATCGGCTTCCAGTTTTTTTTGTCAAACCTTAACTGAACAAGCTGAAGTTAGAGATTGATTCGTTTCTATGCAGAGCTGCACCAGATTTTGCATTCTCCAGTTTGAGGCTGGGTTCACGCTGGAGAACGCAGCGGCTCACAGTGGTGCGTCTTCATTCACTGTTTCAGGTCCGAATTTTTGGCTGAATTCGGACCTGAAATGGACCAAAAGATGCACATGGCTCTTTTGCAATTTGCACTGGAGCCGCTCCGGAGATGTGTGAACTGGCTCCATTGAGAGCTGACCACAATCTCCTCCTATGCGAATGGGATGCGGGGAAACCCACATCCCATTCGCAATAGTGTGAACCCAGCCTTAGTAAACCAACCCCAGTAAATTTCTGGATTTTAAAGAGTACAGGCATTTATTTTTAATGTTTTACATAGCTATACCTGCAAAAGCGGCCAGCATGAAGTGATCTAGCAAAACTTAATTTTCTGACTAAAGTTCCACTGCAAGACCTTTTTTAGAGTTCAAACATGTTAGCCAATGCAGGCTTTTAGCTGCAAGCCTTTGTATGGATAAATACAATTTTTTTTAAACATTGGACTGTTTGCGAAATCATCCATATATAATATGTAGCTAAAATGAAGATACAAGCTATGCACTTAACCATGTAGGGAACCTAACAAGATAGAGATGAGGGATCTGACAATACCAACTTGTTTTTGAAAGTGCAAACCTGGAAGAAGCATGCGGCCAATACATTTTTGAGAAACCTGATATGAACATGCTTGTTCCAGGTACTTAACTTACCTAGAGGTGAAGACTGATGCAAAAAACGGTTGAGGACCATAGATCTTTAAAAACAAGTAATAAAATGGTTCCCATGTTGTACTCTGGCAGGTTCCCTGGATTGGGTATTTATCTACTTTCTGTACAGCCTAAGAATTTACCTATTAGCACACAGAAACCCAGCAGCCAAGTAGAGGAACATCTACAAAATGCCATGAAAACTGTAACCAGTTAGATGCTTGTTTTTAGTTTGTTTTTTTTTCATTTTTTTGTGTGAACAGACAAGCAGCTAAAATCTGATTGGTTACTCAAGTAATGTCCAATTTTTCTTTCCTGTGGAATCCTTATGACACCTTCCTATGCCTTTGTGTAGCAATCTCTGTTACTAAACCATTTTTAGAAGCAGAGTCAAGGACTTTTGGCGTTCATTGTGCACTTTAAATCCAGAGTAGCATAAGGTTTCGTTAGGAGCCAATGAGCTAGTAGTTCTAGAGCATTAAGATAATGTTACTAATTACTGACATTGGCCTGAATGCTTCCCTCTAACTATGTGCAGTAGTTATTTATTTTTCCTCTGTTGGTGTGCAGGCAATTTGAAATTTGGCAAGCTGCTAAATTACCAATGCAGTGAGTGTTGTAATGAAAAGTTCAGCTTTATTGATGGAGTTAATATTAATATCTGGCAGTGTGGTTCCCTCTAATTTCCCTAGTCACGTCTTGGGAGAAGCTGAACTCCATCTTACCTTGTAGCTTATTGCAGCAGTAATAACTGGCCCACATTCTTCCCCCAGATGCCCCATTGCTGATCAGTGCAGACACAAAATAAAGAACATAAATCACACATTTCCAACCTCCTCCTACGTATGAAGTGATCTTTTACAGTTTACTGCTTTTATTGTTCAGTGTGATTGCTTGCATAAAAACACTGCAGTATATGGAGTGTGATTATTTCCATTGTCAGGCCTTTTATTCTGTGCAAGCTTTAAACAAAACTCCCCCTGAGTGTAGCGCACAGCTGTTCTGACTGTTCTATATATTTGTCACAGCCTAAGGATACCCAACAAGCACTGAGCAGAAAAGCCTCTGCAGTGAATATGGAGAAATTCAAGAAGTTTGCTGCACGCAGAAAATGGAAAGTAAGTGTTTGTTCCGTTTTCTCATTATATGGACCGTACAGAACAATTCAAAGATGAAAATCTATATATACACACCCGTGCATACTGTATATAGATCTGTATATTCCATCCCTTCTATATGAGCAAAACTATACATAGCCACTTGTCCCACACATACTCCACCGTGTAGTATCACAAAGTAAGCCTCACATGAGGTAATAGAAACATATATTTAGTCAGACAGATATCGTACCAGTAACTTCCATTTTTGTTTTCTGGTCTATCTGTGCCACCTGTGCCAGTGTCTATTTCAGAGTGAATAAAAGTTATCATGCCGAGTAATGTTAAAGCGGAACTAAAGTCCCAGATTTAAAGGCTTCAAGCAAGCAGGTAGGTTTATTTTATTGCAGAAGAGACACTGCTTGAAAAAAAGAAAAAAAAAACATACCTGCCTGCTTGCAGTCTTTTTTTTGGAATGGACACCAAGCTGCTCAAGTGCAGCTCAGTTGATGTTCTAGCACAGACCTCGTGTGTCCTCCTCCTCTACCAAACCCTCTACCCAAAAGATTAACCTTTTTTGATTAACCTTTTGGGTTTAATATTTGGTAAATACACCATTTATTTTGATCAGTATTTGATTGAACTTTGTGAGATGTGCACGTGGTCACTTCAGTTATTAGGAAATTCAATAAGGGTTGTCACGCAAGTTATTATTTTTCTGTAAAGGAGCGCTACATTGATTTTTGAAAACTAAGATAAGCGGGCTTCTGAAATAAGGAGGAACCTTTATATGGGTGACCCCCCCCCTCCCCCCCACAGACTTTGTGTGGCCTGGAGCTATCGCACACTGACCTCTTCTTCTAGCAGTAATTGCCTGATTCCATACAGGGCATTGAGGGCAGGCTCACCCTCAGATCTTTGATCCTCTTCTCCTCCCGCACCCCCTCCTTGCAGTTTCTTCCAAATTTCAGAAAATGGTGCCATGACATCACTGCGCAACCGCCCCCTGCCTGAGCCGAGCTCAGCCGATTACTAATAGGCTGGCTCCAAATGAGGCTGAACTAAGCTCAGCCGATTACTAATAGCCCTGCTCCAAAACTGTGCATGCATAGTTCCAGAGCTGGGGACAAGTGAATTTTTTAGGGGCACTTTTCTGCTGTTCATGGACATTTACGTACAGCTGAAGAGTGCCTTTTTTTTTACAAACTATCTATAAATTTATGGACAGTTGGCAACGCTGGGTGGAAGATGCTGGCAAAGATCGTCAAAATGTTAAAGGTAATTAGTGGAAGTTTAGTTCCTCTTTAATGAAACTAACACTGTGAGCATAAAGGGGTTCATGGATACATTTCCTCATTTTTTTTTTTTACTGCTATGTACTGTGGTACAATGTATCCAATTGTACCACATTTGGTAAAAAGACGTTTAAGAGAAATCCATAATTTTCTTATCCTTTCCAAAAAATAAAGAATGATAGAATTATACTTGTACAATTCACTGACTTTTCCTCTAACCGAGGCTTATCTTGTCAACCCATGCTTGGATTTGTAGCCTTAAACAAATTTAACAAGCTGTTTAAAATGATGTGATGGTTATGATTTAGCATGGTTTACAATATATGCTTATTTACATTTATGCACACTGATCTCCGTTCACTTCTACTGTGCCGGTTATCAAGTAAGCTGCAAATTGAAAGTCTAGTTTGGTCACACTTTAGCATGACTAAATATCACTAGTGTAGATAAGTCTTGCAAAAGAGATCCTTCGTATAGAAGTTCTAGATTAAATTATTCTTATACTGAAAAAGACTGCCTAGGCAGTTTTTAAATTTTATAAACATGCCTATTTGGGTGATAGTGATGATAAATGTACACACTGTGCATTAGCAGTGGGGAACAATTACTGGGGGCTTCAAATGAAATAATTTTCCTGCAATGTCTGGGACTTGCAGAATATATTATAACATGTCCATTTTGTAGGATTGGACATTTTCTCCCAACCGTGCCTGACATTTTTAATTAGGGTTTGTCAGCTGAGAAAGGTACATTTCCTGTGCAGTGTGGCACAATTAAGGATAACTGACATGCAATGTCTTCTCTTTTTCAAGCAATCTGTCCGCTTAATATCCCTGTGCCAAAGACTATCAAGATCTTTCTTATCCAGAAGCAACATGAGTATTGCTAGAAGTGATGACACTCTGGTAAGTGTAGAAAATCAACCTCAACAATTGAGTTTTCCTTCATTTATGTGCACAGGGCTTACTAGAAAAGCAATACTGCCTACATGATATACCATCGCTAGCATGCTCAGTTGGTTTTAGTGCCTCAAATGAGGTTATGTAAATAAACCATGGCATAGGGATTTGTGGCTTTACACACCATTGCTGAATTAACTGCAATAAAAGTATTTATCCACACAGCACCTGAATTGTGGTACCAATGTACAAAGTCAGTAACCTATAGTAAAAGGGTGCAAGCTGTCCAACAGCCTAAAGTGGTTGTAAACCTCAGATGTAAAATATGAACAAAGCATATCCCCCCAGAGTTTGTACTTGTCTCACTCCAAAACGCTAAGGGGGTTATTTACGAAAGGCAAATCCACTTTGCACTGAAAGTGCACTTGGAAGTGCAGTCGCTCTAAATCTAAGGGGTAGATCTGAAATGAGTGGAAGCTCTGCTGATTTTATCAGCCAATCGTGTGCAAGCTAAAATGCTGTTTTTTATCTTTCTTGCATGTCCCCCTCGGATCTACAGCGACTGCACTTCCAAGTGCACTTGCAGTGCAAAGTGGATCTTCCTTTAGTAAATAACCTCCTAAGTGTCATTTCTGTGAGCTGCCTTGTTCCTCTTCTACCAGCATGAGTCCCTTCTGACAAGTTTTTCCTGACACCAAGAGAAAAAAGGTGAAATGGGAGGGATCTCCAGCCTCAGCTCTGTTCCTGTGTGCTGTATGAAGGGGGAGGGGTGTCCCCCTCCCCTCTCCATCCCTCTCCATCCCTCCCCTATCCTCCCCTACTCTCCTCCTCTTCCTCTCCTCTCTTGCCCTCTCCTCTCCTCTCTTGCCCTCTCCTCTCCTCCCCTCTCTTGCTCTCTCCTCTCCTCCCCTCTCTTGCTCTCTCCTCTCCTCCAATCAACTCTCAGAGTTCTCACTGATGTAACTTCAGCTCTCCGCCTTCTGCTTTTCAGAGCTGACATATCCTGTGTATATATTCTGCGGTTTGAATGAATGTAGGGGAAAGACAGCTGCAGATAAACAGGTACAAATTATTAAGGAGGATTTGTTTCATCTCTATGCATCACCTGAGGCCAGTCACTTCACTGAGTATATGGAAGGGTTTACAACCACTTTAAATAAAACAAGAGTATATCCTTTTTTACAAAATTTGCCCTGTGTCTTTTTTTTTCTTCATAGCCAAATTGTGGGGACCCAGGAAACAAATATAATTTTTTTTTTATTTTTTATATTGCTGTCCGCTTTTTCACATGGACTGTCAGTTTTTTGGATGGATCAAGACTAAATTGCAATGTACAGTATAGCTATAAACAGGCGAATGTAAACTGACATACATCGGTTTACATCTGCGTTATCCAATTTTTATGTCCCCAGAAAAAAATGGAAAAGTTTTGCAGATAAAGAGATGTAAATAAATGTCTGTTCCATTTGCGTTTTTTGGGCGACAAACGTTTTTTTTGTTCACACTTTTATCCACCTATAACTTTTTTTTCAACATAAAAAAAAAAAAAAAAACGGACTTCTTAAAAACTGATGTATACTGATGTAAACTGAACTGAACATGGTTATTAAACTAATGTCAAGGATTACATTTTCATGCATTTTCTTCACTTTTCATGACTGAACTGATTACACGCGTGTTCATTTACATATGCCTGCCTCTGAGGTAGGTGGATGAACTGAACAGGCACGGATGTCCCAAAACAGACATCTATCCCATTCTCTGTACTCTGTAAAATACTGCTAAATTTGTTGTTGTTAAATAAAAAAAAAATACATTACTTACAAAGGTACCACTGCTACCTGCTCAAAATAAATTTGCAAAGTAAATAAGTATGCTATTTGACCCATTCTTTACATTTTTTTTTTCTGAGGGAAAAAGTGAACATTGTAGAGCCTTGGTCGCCAACCTGTGGCCCTTTGGTATATGATATGCGGCACTCGGACCTCAGCAGTCTGTAGTGGGAACATTGATTAGGGTATTAGCATTGATCTCTACTAGCCTTATGTAACATGTTCCCAGTTTCATATTGTCTTCTGCAGCATATCCCCAGCCAAAGGTGTAGCATGTCCACACTCTCTGACCCTCGTTTCCTTTTAGTAGATCTGCAGTTTTTGGCAGTCCTCTCAAGCATTATATATATGGTGATGTTAGGGGGTGCATTTGAGCCCCCTTTAGCTCATAAGTTGACAACCCCTGCTGTAGATCATTATTTCACAGTGCATTTACCTTAATATGCTCGGTTAAGAGTAGCTCAAATAATGACAGTGGTTTCCTCTGTGGAAGCATTTTGAAAGTAGAGAGAATATTGCACAATAAACATTTTCTGATATTATCTATATTTGTGGACGTCTATGGTACCCTGGGATTGTACACTACAGGGGTTGGGATACAATTTGCGTGCATTGCTCTAAGACTTTCATTTTCTGCTGTCGTCTTGGTTTTTATCAATCATTAAGCAGTTTCCTGAGCCATCAAAGAACAGAAAATGCTTTGCTTTGCAGCATTACCAAGGTAGCCGAAGCTACAATTTAACAGTTCCCCCAGGTCTCCATCCTGTCAAATATTTCACATTAAGTTATGGAATAGAGTAATAAAAGAACAACCAAGGTCTTCCCATTTTCCATATCTCCTGATGTTAAAATTAACATTTCAGCATGGTTACACAGGGAACACCTTATAAATGATTCTTTAAGCCTAAGGTGCCATACACTAATTGTGAGGTTTTTTTCAGCCTGTGGGCTGAACAAAAAAAGGCCAATGGTTTTCTCCACTCAAGCTATAAAGGAATCTCCTGCACGTGCTATTGTGTTTTGACCGTGACCCTTGCCAGCAGTCAAAATTCCCAAAGAGCAGCTGCATCTGATTGGATCCAACCACTGATTGGTCGAATATTTACCAGCAGGCTCCATTCCTAAAAGTCAATTGAGTGATCAACTTTTATGGAATGGGACCACCCACTGACAGAACTTTGTTGACGTTCACACTGAGTATGACCAGTTTTACGATGCTTCAGTATTGTGGGCAAACTACAATACTAGAGTTGGAGAACTGGATATATTGGAATAAAACTAAAGGGGTTTTACATTTCATTGTAGAAGATGCTACTCTTTAGTCATTGGCAAAGAAAACAAACGTATTTTGCTGCAGTTTTTAAATGAAACTCTACTTTTGCTGGGAAAAACATTCTCTCCAGGCTAGTTATATATGTTGGGAGGATTTTTACAAGCTCCATTTCAGTCTTTCTTGCTTTTGATCTGAAAATACTGAAACATACCATTGCAGTATCTTTAAGGGGGCTTGTTCACACCAACTTACACATTAGAATGGATGCAGGCTGGTGTCTTTTGTGTAGTAGCAGTGAGGGGCGGTTCCTTGAGTTGTTGCATTACAAGGCACAGATTTATTTTATTTATTTTTTGTTTTTTTTTGTTTGTTTTTTTCTAAATGTCACAAAATGACATTTCTTTCTAAATGTCACAAAATGACATTCCTATCACTGAGATGCAGCACATTGTGAAAAAACACCTTCTTTTTAAGCCAAAGTTGAGTGTTCACTTAAAATAATGACTGTCGCTACAATTTGACAGTCTCTTTGAAAATTCCTGCATTCAATAAAGTGTTCCTTTTTGGCATGGGTGAGGGTGATTAATTGGGGTTTTAGTACTGTGTCCTATAAGGTATGCTATAAAGTGCCCCAGAGTCCACAAAACTGGGATGCTTTGATTAAGATAACATTTTCTTGTTGCAAATTATTCTTATTGTTATACAGGATTTATATAGCACCAACAGTTTGCGCAGCGCTGTACAACATGAGGGCAGACAGTACAGTTACAATACAGTTCAATACAGGAGGAGTCAGAGGGCCCTGCGCGGTAAAGCTTGCAATCTAAAAGGAGTGGCCCTCGCTATTCTACGAAGCCTCACTAATGGTTGGGGAGATTGTTCATCGTAGTGATGTGCACCAGAAACTCCAAAATAGGAATAGTTCATGATGGTGGTCAGTGTAAAATGCTGGGGTTGGAGAGTTTAATATCTGTTAATACATAATCCCATGTTTTTATTATTGCAGGATGAAGAAGATTCTTTTGTTATGAAGGCCATCATTCATGCCATAAATGATGACAATGTTCCAGGTTTGCAGCACCTTTTAGGGTCGTTGGCAAACTATGATGTAAACCAGCCAAACAAGGTAAAATATGTTGTGTGTTTTTTTTTTTTTTTTTTTTTATGAACATCCTGTTTATATTGTATTTAACCACTTCAATACCTGGCATTTTCACCCCCTTCCTGCCCAGGCCAATTTTCAGTTTTCAGCACTGTTGCACAATTGACAATTGTCATGCAACACTGTACCTAAATGACATTTTTATTTTTTTTTCCCCACAAATTCTTTTGGTGGTATTGTCACTTGGAGTGACAAGCTTGAAAAAAACACAATATTTTTTTACTTTTTGCTATAATAAATATCCCAATTTAAAAAAAAAAAAAAATACATTTTCCTCAGTTTAGGCCAATATGTATTCTACATATTTTTGGTAAACAAATTTGCAATAAGCGTATATTGATTGGTTTGCGCAAAAGTTATAGCGTCTACAAAATAGGGGATAGTTTTATGGCATTTTTATAATGGCGGCGATCTGCGATTTTTATCGTGACATTGCGGCGGACATATCGGACACTTTTGACACTATTTTGGGACCATTCACATTTATACAACGATCAGTGCTATAAAAATGCACTAATTACTGTATAAATGTCACTGGCAGGGAAGGAGTTAACACTAAGGGGCGATCAAGGGGTTAACTGTGTTACCTAGGGAGTGATTCTAACTGTAGGGGGAGGGGACTCACAAGGGGAGGAGGCCGATCAGTGTTCCTCTGTACTGGGAACACGCGATCGGCCTCCTCTTCCCTGACAGAACGTGGATCTGTGTGATTACCTGCTCTGTTTCCGGCAATCGCGGGGACATCGTGGCCGCCGAGCACACGCATCGGCTCCCGAGTGACGTAGCGGGCTCGCCCCCAGACGGCCGGGAAGCCGAGGACATCATATGACGCCAACCCAGGATGGGACATCATTTGACTATGGGCGGGGAAGGAAGTGGTTAATAAATATCCTTCACTGTCTGTCCTCCTTAAGAGTGGTTAAACACGGGATCACAACCATTATCACAATCCCCCTAATAACCAGAACTTTTTCGTTAGTTTGAATCTTAAGTATAGTAGTACTGAATCCTATTTTTGGGATGCATCTTGCCTCAGGAGTGGGCAATGGTACTAGGCCTGAAGAACTTCATATCCCTGCTTTTGAGGACCTGTTGCTTTTGGTAACACACATACGTGAAAGGGTCCTAAGAGTTTACCTTTTAAAAACACACTATACTGTAGCACATTAATGAGATTTCTATTTGAAATTAATTTTTTTACAGTAATATTTGTTTGCACAAAAACCGATATAAGAGAGAAAGCCAAACGTACTTATCTGCAGATTTTATTAGGTCGATGACTATGAAGTATTATTACAAGAGCAGTGACTGCCATGTAACTAGCACCTCCAGAAGAAGTTTTCTGCAATGGCAGCCTCCGTGTTTCTTTCCTAGCAGGTTTACTTTAGGTTAACAACCACCTAGGCTTCATCTAATACTCAATATCTAAAGTGCATAATCTTGGTTTACATCTATTAGTAGCAAAGGTAGACTTCTCAGCTCATCTCTGGAGAAAAAGGGATAATATGAGATACGTTTCTCTAGTCGGTCAGCTAGCCACTTAAGTATACTGTCCAAATCCTTAGTGGGGCTCCCACTGGCTATATAGGTATTTAGTGCAAAACATAGCTAATTTTAGGTCTATTATACTGTATGTAGCCTTTAGGAATAACAATTGTGGATCAGGTTTGTGATGTAGAGTGCAGTTTTCTCAACCCTTTGCATTGGTTGTTTTTCAGCATGGCACTCCTCCACTATTAATTGCTGCAGGCTGTGGAAACATTCAAATGCTGGAGTTACTAATTAAACGTGGGGCACACATAGATGTGCAGGATAAGGTCTGTATCGTTCTACAAAAATGTTCTTCCAACTTACCCTTAATAAAGGCTGTATGGCAGTGTGTTGAATATGTTTCCCCTTATTGAGACTGAAACTGTTTTTTTTTCTTTTTCCGTGTTCTCTTAGGCTGGATCCAACGCACTTTATTGGGCCTCTCGGCATGGTCATGTTGAGACATTGAAATTCCTCCATCAAAAGAATTGTCCCTTGGATGTTAAGGATAAGGTATAATTTCTCATTAACAAATTGCTCCAGTTATTTCATACGTCATTTAATTGATAGTGTAAAGATGTTTAAATGCTCACTTTAGACTCTAGTATTAAACTGTCAGCAAGTGCAATCCTAACCTCTACATGTACACTAGACAGGAAAGAATATTGTAACCTATTTGTTCAGATATTATGGCATTTGAAAAGAGTTAGTACCGTATATACTCGAGTATAAGCCGAGTTTTTCAGCACATTTTTTTGTGCTGAAAACGCCCCCCCCTCGGCTTATACTCGAGTCTGTGTCCATCTGTAGCTGTGAGCGCCTGATCTCCCGCCGCTGTGACGTCAGTCTAGTCGGCAGCCATGCAGTGTAACAAAGACCTGCCTCCTCTTCGTCTGTGATAGGTGGAACACTGGCTTAGTGTGTCAGTGTTCTGTCACGAACGAGGAGGAGGCGGGGCTTTGTTACACTACATGGCCGCCGACTTTCTGCATTTCACAGCGCCGCCGACTTTCTGCATATCACAGCGCCGGAGATCATAAGGCTGCAGATGGACAGACGAGGAATAGAGCTAACCACACACAGGGGACAATGTAAGTTTTGCCCTGTTTAGTGTAATTTAGTGCCTTTTTGCTCTTTCCCCCTGGGGGTCTCTCTACAGAATAAAGTATAGGTTTTATATATCCCTTGTCTATGCACTCTAGGAAGCCCAAAAGGAAACCTATGCCTGTGTATTCACCCTAAATGCATGAGGAACAAGTTGTGACACTGCATGTGGGATAGAGGCTGCACACAATCAGTGATATATAAAGCATATGCACTTTTCTTGGATAATTCAACTGTTATGTCTAGTACAAATGGGCACAGTGAGGCTGCAGATGGGCATTGTTGATCCTCTTTTCCGCTTACAGTAGCTGATGCATTCCTCACCCTAGGCTTATACTCGAGTCAATAAGTTTTCCCAGTTTTTGTGGTAAAATTAGGTGCCTCGGCTTATATTCGGGTCGACTTATACTCGAGTATATGTGGTATATTTATCCAATTGCAATAAAGCATATGTCATGGCAAAATGTAAAAAAAAATTTATTTCTCTGCAATACTAGCACATTTCTCAATGTTTTATTCCTTTAAACCAGGCATGTCCAAAGTCCGGCCCGCGGGCCAATCGCGGCCCGCGGTCCGGTTTCGGACGGCCCGCCTGGTAATTTTGACATATATATCTTTTGTGGCCCCCAACGAATCCCCGAGCGCCGGGGGCCATAAAAGATAGATATGCTGGCTGCCTTGGAGGGGGCGGGACAAGCGCCGTACAGGATACAGGAGAATTTCCTGTTTACACGGCGTCCTGTGTAAAAGGAAGTCCCGTCTCCTGCGCTGCCATTGGACAATTGTTTTGTCCATCATAGGAGGCGGGACTTTCAATTAAAGAGGCCGCCGTGTAAACAGGAATTTCTCCTGTATATCTGTTGGCGCTCGTCCCGCCCCCTCCCTGTCTCCTCCAAGGCTGCAGATGGACATGAATCAGGCTGCACTGACAGCAATGGTGAGTCTGCATTCATGTCAATGTGGTGGGGGCTGCCGTATTTATGTCAATGTGGTGGGGGCTGCATTCATGTCAATGTGGGGGCTGCATTCATGTGAATGTGGTGGGGGCTGCATTCATGTCAATGTGGGGGCTGCATTCATGTGAATGTGGTGGGGGCTGCATTCATGTGAATGTGGTGGGGGCTGCATTCATGTGAATGTGGTGGGGGCTGCATTCATGTGAATGTGGTGGGGGCTGCATTCATGTGAATGTGGTGGGGGCTGCATTCATGTGAATGTGGTGGGGGCTGCATTCATGTGAATGTGGTGGGGGCTGCATTCATGTCAATGTGGGGGCTGCATTCATGTCAATGTGGGGGCTGCATTCATGTGAATGTGGTGGGGGCTGCATTCATGTCAATGTGGTGGGGGCTGCCGTATTTATGTCAATGTGGTGGGGGCTGCATTCATGTCAATGTGGGGGCTGCATTCATGTGAATGTGGTGGGGGCTGCATTCATGTGAATGTGGTGGGGGCTGCATTCATGTCAATACGGTGGGGGCTGCATTCATGTCAATACGGTGGGGGCTGCATTCATGTCAATACGGTGGGGGCTGCATTCATGTCAATACGGTGGGGGCTGCATTCATGTCAATACGGTGGGGGCTGCATTCATGTCAATACGGTGGGGGCTGCATTCATGTGAATGTGGTGGGGGCTGCATTCATGTCAATACGGTGGGGGCTGCATTCATGTCAATACGGTGGGGGCTGCATTCATGTCAATACGGTGGGGGCTGCATTCATGTCAATACGGTGGGGGCTGCATTCATGTCAATACGGTGGGGGCTGCATTCATGTCAATACGGTGGGGGCTGCATTCATGTCAATACGGTGGGGGCTGCATTCATGTTAATGTGGTGGGGGCTGCATTCATGTTAATGTGGTGGGGGCTGCATTCATGTTAATGTGGTGGGGGCTGCATTCATGTCAATACGGTGGGGGCTGCATTCATGTCAATACGGTGGGGGCTGCATTCATGTCAATACAGTGGGGGCCACATTCATGGCAATGGAGTGGGGGCCGCAGATGGGCACTGATTAGGCTGCATTGATGGGCACTGACCCTTATTTTGCTTCACAGTTCTTTATTTAAAATTTAAGATTTTTTTTCCTGAAACTTCATTTTTAAAGTGAAGGTGCATGTTATAAGCAGATTAAATCCGGTATATCCAAATAACACGCCCGAGCTCATCTATTCACCACACACAGCACAAAGGCAAGAGAATTCTTGTTGGGCCGTGTATTAGTGCTCGGATGGACACACTTAGACCAAATTTTAATGGTTTAAGAATGTCAGGCAAAATGGTCGGCCCTCAAGCATGTTCTATTCATCAAATCTGGCCCTCTTGGAAAAAAGATTGGACACCCCTGCTTTAAACACACTGCAAGTATGTAAAAGTAACTGTTGGTTTGGCAGAAATATGGTGTGCTCCTTCCTTCTATTCAACATGACAAAACAATGTATTTTGAGCTCTAAATTCCTTGGATTGTGGTGTCAGCCCTCCCTATTTCATTTCTGATGGATTGCAAAGAACACAGACCTTTTCTCATCTCTTCCAAAACCCCTTCTTGTACACAGGCAGAGGGCATAGGAAGTTATCCGCTCACAAGAGTCCTGGCAAGATTAACAGATACTTTTTGTATTTATTAAACATGGATACCAAAACACATTGAATGATATATTTGAAAACCAAAAGGGTATAGATAAGTTCATTGTTAGGGTTTACATGCTGTGGGGGTTAGCTCAGTTGGGGATCACCTTTCCTCGGAAAAAGGCAGTCCAAATGGCAGGTCTTTTCCTAAGTCTGACTTGTAACCAATTTTTATTTAAAAGGTTGCATAGAAACAAACAAAACAAAGTAAATCCTTGCCATCCAGGAACTAACTAAACATTATAGGTTCCTATTTCGCAGGTAAAGGGCTTCACCCAGTCACCAACCAAAAACAAACATTTTCCTCCATTCTCTTAAAGAGTCATGTCCACATGTAGCTCCCTGAGTCTCAGGCTAGAGCAACCTCTTGCTCCAGTCCTTTCTTATTTATACAGTGGAACGCAAAATCCAGTTCGGAACCAACCCTGCCAAGGAGGCCTGGAAAACCCAGACTGGATTCCACATAGGTTTCCTACATACGAACGTATTTGAGGTGACACATAGCATCTATCAATCACCTCACCTTTCCTGCTGTCACAATGCATACTTTAAGCTGATGGCTGCACCTTTAAAGTGCGCTATGAACATATTCTTAGAAAACAGTGAAAAGGCTTTAAAAGAAGCCATGACCTATCTAGCTGCTTGTAATGTGAAGTAGTTTAAACTTAAAGCCCGACCCCAGGCAAATAGAAAAATTATCCTTTGCAGTGTGGCTGTGCACGCACTGCAAGGGTTAAGTTCTCATTTATATCCAGGACAGTAATAAAAAGGAATATATTTATCCAATCCTTTTGTTTCTCCCTGCACCTTCTGCACCCCCACGTTCTAATGGTCTAGGGTCCTGACGTCATCAAGACCAGAGCAGAGTCCATAGCTCTGCTCTGGACGTGAGGACACCGAGGGACAGGACACCGCCGAGTTGTGGGGGAGCACCATCTGCTAGGGGAGTGGAGGATCAGGTAAGTAAATCTTTCTCTTCTCCCCTGGCCAAAAAAAAATCTTTTAATCCATTGCAGTGTCAGGCACAGACTTGCTGCAAGAGATAACTTTTCTGCCTGTAGTTGGGCTTTAAAGGTCACAACAAAAACTAGTCGGTTTCAGTCAGTTAGGGCCCTTTCACAGTCTGTTCACATTAGCAAGAGATTAGCAATTAGCAAGAGATCAGTGAACAGATTCCTTGCTGAATTAGAGCCAAACGGTATAGTATTTTCTACCCTGACCATAGCAGACTCATGTTAGGTCTACAGGCTTTAACTTCCGATCCGTCATGTTTAGGTCTGAAAGAATTAAAAAGGATGCAGACCTTTTCCTGGGTTTTTTTGTTTGTTTTTGTTTCTTCAGACCTAGACGGACTTGACGGTAAAATGCATGTCTGTTTACATTCGCCTCTCCTTAAACTTAAATGAGAATTCTGCTGCAGTAGAAAGTAATAGAAAAACAAAACATTTTTAGTGCCTTTGTTGTGAAATTTGAAAACAAACTTCTTCAGAATGCTTATAGCTACAGAGGTGAATAGGGGCTTATTTTAAAGTTATTTTACTACTTGTTCAGAATATGTAACTACTTTACTATGTATATTCTGGCCACAGGTCAATTTTGTTGTGCTACATTACCTATTTACTGAATTTTGTTGGAGATGGGCAATTGTTAAAGAGCAATAAATGGGAAGGAAAAAGGTAGAATTTAAAGTAAGGTGGAAACTGTAGGCACAATCGCTGAAGTTTGGAATACTACACACACACATTGGTCATCCATATCCTTCTCATTATCTTAGCTTGCACACATGCCTTTTTACGTAGATGACAAAGTCAATAATTACTTTTCTCTCCATGCTATGCAAATGCTTACCAGTGCAATGCTGTTTTTACCTGCTGATATTGCACAGTTCACAGGAAACATGATTGGGATTCATTTCTAAGGCAGTGTAAAAGCAGTAAGTCACAAAAATCAAATTTCATGCTTATTGATCTTGACTACAGTAAACTGAAATCTGATTATGAACTGCAATGGTTTGTAGTACAATACTGTGCAGATACAAAAAAAAAGCCTGCAGTCTTTTCTTTACTTTATTTTATTATTTTTTGCATAGAAAGTTAAACATTTTATGTTTCTTTTTAACCTTTTCTGAATTTTTTATATTGTAGTCTGGGGAAACAGCCCTGCATGTCGCAGCTCGCTATGGTCATGTGGAGGTCATCCAGTATTTGTGCAGTATTGGATCAAATCCAGACATTCAGGACAAGGTATGTATGTGTTTCTAGATGGTATTAGGCTGGCCATACATTATACAATTTTCTTGTACAGTTTTCCTTTAGATTTACCAAAATTATATACATTGGGGAAAATAATTATTTAATCCCCTGAAGATTTTGTAAGTTTGCCCACTTACAAAGAAATGAAGAGTCTAAAATTTTATGTTAGGTGTATTTTAAATGATAGAGACAGAATATCAACCAAAAATCCAGAAAGACACGATACAAATGTTATAAATTGAGTTGCAGTTCAGTGAGTAAAAGAAGTATTTGATCCTCAAGCCAAACATGACTAGGTACTTTAATGGAGAAACCCTTGTTGCCAGGCACAGAGGTAAGACGTTTCATGTAGATAGTGACCAGGTTTGCACACATCTCAGAAGGAGTTGCAGAGACAGCCAAGAAACCTTAAGGATTTGGAGAAGATCTGTAAAGAAGAATGGACCGAAATCCCTCCTGAGATATGTGCAAACCTGGTAACCAACTAGAAGAAACGTCTTACCTCTGTGCTTGCCAACAAGGGTTTCTCCACCAAGTACTGTCATGTTTTGCTTGGCGGTCAAATACTTCTTTCTTTCTCGAACATCACGGGACACAGAGCCACAGTAATTACTGATGGGTTATATAGGTATCACTGGTGATTGGACACTGGCACACCCTATCAGGAAGTTCAACCCCCTATATAATCCCTCCCCCTTGCAGGGATACCTCAGTTTTTACGCCAGTGTCTTAGGTGATGGACGTGTAAAGATGTCCTGTGCTGAGCTCCAAAGGGAATATCCTAAGATCCTATACTGGGGCAAGCCAGGCGAACCGGATCCATTCAAAGTGTCTTTTCATGGCCGAATTGAATGGTACCCGGGCCTTGTGTCCGAAGAAACGAGGTTTTACCCGTAATGCTTCTCTTTTTAGAGAGCTGGACCCCGCAGATCAGAAAATGGCTTTAAACTTCCTAATTTCTGGCGAGGTGCTTTACGGTCCCAGAACTGTTGGATCACCCTACTGATGGGGGCCCCAGTCTCTGACGGTTTTTTCAAACGGAGGCCCACCGTGAGAGGTGAAGATTGGGTCTCTGTAAACAGCACCCTGCGGCTGGATAAGGTAAGAGGAGATTCCACAGAATTTTTGAGTTCTAGTGGCTTTTCTCCTTTAAGGTAAATGCATGCTATGCCTATTGTGACCACCGGGGGCTGCCAAGAGCACAAACCTACACATGCTGACTGACTGTCTCAGGTGTTCAGTGCTGATTATGTCCCAGCATCTCAAAGCAGGCTGCAAGCAGGTAAGGTGGAAAGGGGGATTTCTCATGTTTGAATGTTCCCCCCCAGGCTAGAGAGGGGCCACAGGGGTCTAGAAAGTGGTTATACCACCCGGGCTCTGCGGCCTAATGGCCACCATCTCTGAAGATAGCCGTTCAGGCAGATCTTGTTACCAGCCTCCCTCCCTCCCCCCCCCATCCCCAGCCTTTTCTCCAGAAGCATGACAGGAGAGTCGGCAGTGCGGGAAGCGCTCGTTTTTTTCAAAACTCGAGGGGGGGGCGGTAGAGGAGGGGGCGGGACGTCAGCACATAGTGTTTAGACTCCCACTCAGGCCAGCTGCAGGCTATTAAAGGCACTCTGTACAGGTGCACTCAGCCTTCTGAGAGACACAGAGCTGACGGTCGCATGTAAGGTGGGACACAGGCATTCTCCTAGGCAGCATTTACTGAAGTAACACCAGACTGAGCATTGGGTAGCAAGGCTTTTAGCCAGACTACATCGCTCAGCGGGCAGTGTTCATTTGTATACCTCACACCTTGTTGCTTTGCACTATGGGTAGAAGAGGTTCAAGCACCCCAGGAACCAGAGACACTAGGGGATCTCGTTCAGGTTCTGAGGGCCCCCTGTCGGCAGCATCCTCCCCCCCTAAAGATGGGCCAGGGACGGCTAGCCAGGGAGAGCCATCGGGGTCAGGGGCTACACCTGCTTCTGGCACTTCAGCCCCTGTATATATTACACAAGAGGTTTTTTCCTCAACCATTAATGGTCTAGAGGAAAGATTAATGGCCGTGATTACGTCTTCACTCAGTGGAAGAAAACGCACTAGGCTTTCCTCTGTTCCCCAAGACCCTCAGACAGAGGAGCTCTGGGATAAAGGAGATGAATCCCTTTCAGAGGATCGGGATGGGATGGATGATTCCTCTTCGGAGGATTCAGGTGGAGAGGGACCCTCTGCGACTTCCCAAGAGGAGAAAGTCTTAGTGCAGATCCTCACTGGATTGGTCCGCTCCACATTTAAGTTGCCCATACCTGAAACTGCTAAAGAATCCTCTTCTGCTTTGGGGTCACTGAAACCTTTCCAAGCAGCACATGCTTTTCCTGTTCATACTTTACTTGAAAAGCTTATTTATTCTGAGTGGGATCACCCAGACAAATGTTTTTTTCCGCCGAGAAAGTTTTCAACACTTTATCCGATGGAAGAAAAGTTTATTAAAATGTGGGGAATACCGGCTATTGATGCCGCCATTTCCTCCGTAAATAATAGCCTGACTTGTCCTGTAGACAATGCTCAGATGCTCAGGGATCCTGTAGATAAAAGGATGGAATCCCTATTGAAGGATGTTTTCTCCTTAGCAGGATCAGTGGCCCAACCTGCAGTAGCAGCGATTGGAGTCTGTCAATACTTAAGAGACCATGTTAAGCAGGTCATCAAAGTATTACCTGAACAGCAGGCCCAGGGGTTTGCTAACCTTCCAGCGGCCTTATGCTTTGTGGTTGACGCCATTAGAGATTCTATCGTGCAAATCTCCCGTCTTTCACTGGGGTTGGTGCATATACGTAGAATCCTATGGTTGAAAAATTGGTCAGCCGAAGCACCATGTAAGAAGCTACTGGCTGGGTTTCCATTTCGTGGTGCAAGGTTGTTTGGAGAGGACTTGGATAACTATATCAAGAGAATCTCTTGTGGGAAAAGCACTCTCTTACCTGTCAAGAAGAAGAGTAAGCGTCCCTCTTTCAAACGGACTCTTTCCCCCAGCGCTGGGGGCTTCAGCCTCCAGGCAGTCTCGAAGGCCGCCTCCATCGGGGTCCAGAGACAAGAGTCAACCCCAGGGACAAAAGAAGTCCTGGGGAAAGAAGCCTACTAGGCAAAACACTAAGACCTCTGCATGAGGGGGCGCCCCCGCTCACTCGAGTGGGGGGAAGACTGCGACAGTTCTCAGAGCTCTGGTACGAGGACTTCCAGGACAGATGGGTAGTCTCCACGGTAACCTTAGGGTACAAGCTGGAGTTTCAGGAATTCCCTTCTCCTCGGTTCCTCAGATCAAATGTTCCCAGAGACCCAGAGAAGAAGCAGTCGCTCCTTCTAGCGTTAGAGCGACTTTTGTCGCAGGAGGTCATTATGATAGTTCCCGCAAAGGACCAGGGATTGGGCTTCTATTCCAACCTTTTTACGGTCCAAAAGCCAAATGGGGATGTCAGGCCCATTTTGGACTTAAGGGATCTGGACCGATTCCTAAGGATTCAATCCTTCCGCATGGAATCAATTCGAACAGTAGTTCCCACCCTGCAGGGAGGAGAATTTCTGGCATCAATAGACATCAGAGATGCATATCTGCATGTGCCCATTTTTCCTGCTCATCAGAAATTTCTGCGCTTCGAGGTAGGAGGGCGCCATTTCCAGTTTGTGGCTCTGCCTTTTGGGATAGCCACTGCACCTCGAGTGTTCACAGAGATCTTGGCTCCTCCTCTGGCCAGATTAAGGGCTCAGGGTATAGCTGTCATAGCATACCTAGACGACCTGCTCTTGATAGACCGGTCGGTAGCCTCTTTGAATGGAAACTTGAGGACCACGGTCAGGTATCTAGAACACCTGGGTTGGATCCTCAACTTAGAAAAGTCTTTCCTAAAACCAGTAAGAAGACTGGAGTATTTAGGTCTGATTATAGATACAAGCCAGGAGAAAATATTTCTACCCCAGGCAAAGATCACTGCTTTGAGAGAGCTGATTCTGACAGTAAGGACCAAGAAGGGTCCCTCAGTCCGCCTTTGTATGAGGGAAGATGGTGTCTTCATTCGAAGCAGTTCCCTATGCTCAGTTTCACTCAAGAATGCTGCAACACAGTATTCTGTCGACCTGGAACAAGAAGGTTCAGGCATTAGACTTTCCGATGCACCTGTCGCATGCGGTGCGTCAGAGCCTCAATTGGTGGCTCATACCCGAAAACCTGCGGAAGGGGAAATCCTTTCTACCGGTTACCTGGACGGTGGTAACAACAGATGCCAGTCTGTCAGGTTGGGGAGCAGTTCTGGAACAGGCTGCGGTCCAAGGGGTATGGTCCAAGACAGAGAGGACCTTACCCATCAACATTCTGGAGATCCGGGCGATACATCTAGCTCTAAAAGCCTGGACTATCAGGCTACAGGGTTGTCCGGTCAGGATCCAGTCCGACAATGCCACAGCAGTGGCTTATGTCAATCATCAGGGAGGCACCCGGAGCTGAGCTGCTCAAAAAGAGGTGAACCAGATCTTAGTCTGGGCAGAGATGCATGTGCCATGCATATCGGCAGTTTTCATCCCGGGAATAGAGAATTGGCAGGCGGACTATCTAAGCCGCCAGCAGTTACTTACAGGGGAATGGTCTCTGCATCCCGACGTCTTTTGGGCCATATGCCAAAGATGGGGGGTTCCAGATGTAGATCTCTTTGCACCCCGATTCAACAAAAAGATAGACAGATTTGTGGCAAGGACAAAAGATCCTCTTGCATGCGGGACGGATGCGTTGGTGATTCCATGGCATCGGTTCTCACTGATTTACGCATTCCCGCCTATTCTGCTACTACCACGACTCCTTCGCAGGATCAGGCAGGAAAGGAAGTCGGTACTTCTGGTGGCCCCCGCTTGGCCCAGAAGGACTTGGTATGCAGAAATAGTAAGGATGACGGTGGGTTCCCCGTGGACCCTACCGGTACGCCCAGACCTGTTATCTCAGGGTCCAGTGTTCCATCCTGCCTTACAAACGCTAAATTTGACGGTTTGGCTATTGAGACCCACGTTCTGAAGAGTCGTGGGCTCTCAGGTCCTGTCATATCTACCTTGATTAATGCAAGGAAGCCAGCTTCCAGGATGATTTATCATAGAGTCTGGAAGGCTTATATAACCTGGTGTGAATCCAGAGGTTGGCATCCCAGGAAATATGTCATAGGTAGAATCCTTGATTTTCTACAGATGGGATTAGAGATGAAGCTGGCCTTGAGTACCATCAAGGGCCAGGTTTCTGCTTTATCAGTATTATTTCAGCGGCCACTTGCTTCGCATTCTTTGGTCCGAAACTTTATGCAGGGGGTGATGCGTCTTAATCCTCCGGTTAAAGCGCCCCTAAACCCCTGGGACTTGAATTTGGTCCTGGCTGTGTTACAGAAACAGCCTTTTGAACCAATAAGTCAGATTCCTTTGGTCTTGTTGACAAGGAAATAAATTTTTCTGGTGGCCATCTCTTCTGCTAGAAGAGTATCAGAATTAGCAGCTCTTTCCTGTAAGGAGCCTTATTTGATTATACACAAGGATAGAGTGGTACTACGCCCTCATCCTAGTTTTTTACCGAAGGTGGTTTCTGATTTTCATTTAAACCAAGACATTGTTCTACCTTCCTTTTTTCCAGATCCCTGTTCTCCGGAAGAGAGATCTCTACATTCGTTGGATGTAGTAAGAGCAGTTAAGGCCTATCTAGGGGCAACTACTCAGATCCGCAAGACGGATGTTTTGTTTGTGCTGCCAGAGGGTCCCAATAGAGGACAGGCAGCGTCAAAAGCTACCATTTCTAAATGGATTTGACAGTTGATCATTCAAGCTTACGGTTTGAAACAGAAGATTCCTCCGTTTCAGATCAGGGCACATTCCACAAGGGCTATTGGTGCTTCTTGGGCAGTGCATCACCGGGCCTCTATGGCTCAAATCTGCAAGGCCGCAACCTGGTCTTCAGTTCATACATTCACCAGATTCTATCAGGTGGATTTGAGAAGGCATGAGGATATCGCCTTTGGGCGTAGTGTGCTGCGGGCAGCGGTACAGTCCTCAGGTCTGATTGCACCCTACTTGGTCGTGGTTCCCCCCCCTCAGGTAGCATTGCTCTGGGACATCCCATCAGTAATTACTGTGGCTCTGTGTCCCGTGATGTTCGAGAAAGAAAATAGGATTTTTTAAAACAGCTTACCTGTAAAATCCTTTTCTTTCGAAGGACATCACGGGACACAGAGGTCCCGCCCCTCTTCTAATACACTATATTGCTTGGCTACAAAACTGAGGTATCCCTGCAAGGGGGAGGGATTATATAGGGGGTTGAACTTCCTGATAGGGTGTGCCAGTGTCCAATCACCAGTGATACCTATATAACCCATCAGTAATTACTGTGGCTCTGTGTCCCGTGATGTCCTTCGAAAGAAAAGGATTTTACAGGTAAGCTGTTTTAAAAAATCCTATTTTTACTAACTTAACTGCAACTAAATTTATAGCATTTGCTTTATGTGATTTTCTGGATTTTTGATTGATATTCTGTCTTTATAATTTAAAATACAAATATGATAAAAAAAATTATAGACCCTTCATTTCTTTGTAAGTGGGCAAACTTACAAAATCTGCAGGGGATCAAATACTTTTCCCCACTGTAATATGAGGTCAAACCTAAACACTTTTCATGTGTATGAAATCAGGAAGGCCCTTGAACTACACAATTGAAGATAATATAAAATAATCTAAAGGAAATTGAATGAGAAAATTGTATACTGTATGGCCAGTGTAAATATCCAAATTTAACTCATTGCCTCCTTCTGTTACATAAATATAATGTTAAGGGAATATAAAAATAACAATCTTTTCCAACAAAGAGTTAATTTAAATAACTGTTTTTCTTGTCTAGGTGCCTGCCTTGTACAATGTTATTCTGTCACTATGTATTTTACTTCTTGTCGTCAAGGAGGCTTTCCTTCCCTTTTCCACTGCTTAACTGTGTGATGTGTGTTATGGCACACCAATGCACATTTATCTGCTTTAGTGGGAACAGTGCTTTGAGTTGAGGCTCACGAACAGTGCTTTGAGTGGGAGACACAAGCTTTTTTCCATGACACACTATGAATAAGAGCTAATGTCTTTATATGCATGAAAGAGGCACAGGGGACCCTTTTGCAAAAACGTTTCCACACAAATGGATCAGTTGTATGGTGTCGCAGGGAGTTTTTATGTTGGAAAAATAATAAGCTCCTTGGATTTTGTACAATGCATGCAAAGGTCTGTTTATAACGCATACAGCAGCATTTTGTTTTTGTACTAAACACAGTGATGTTTTTACCAATATAAAGTGCAGGGCTAGTACCCAAGCTGCCGTTAATGTGTAATAAATTAACTGTTATAACACTTCCTGCTTTTTTTATCATTTCTTGTGAATTGGATAGCTAATAATTTGCAATGTAAAATGATAATCCACAGCATCTATGTATTTAAAGTGTATGTCAAGCCAAAAATTTTCTTTTTAGAAAGCGCAAGAGGGTGTTAGAATCTCCATCAGGTTTTTAATGTTATTCAAGGCTTCATTAGAGCGATTTCACTTTTCTGGTCTGCTGGCAACATTTTGTCAGACAGGAAGTAAGGAAAAAAACTAACAGAAATTAAAATCTCTCGGGGTTTCAAGCTTTCCTCTACTAAAAAAGAATAAAAAAAAGTTGCTGTCTGTGTTGCTGTTGAAGATTTTTCTTGACATACACTTTAAAGGTTCCACTTTACATGTTGGTATACAAACAAGTTTCCTAGCAGATGGCTGCTGTTTCTTTCAGCATACAGAATGGTCAGTGCATAGAGGTTGATTTATGAAGACTGGAGAGTGCAAAATCCTGGTGCAGTGGTGCAAAAAAATGGAAGCTGATTGGTTTCTATGCAGAGCTGCACCAGATTTTGCACTCTCCAGTTTTAGTACATCAACCCCATTGTGTTCAGTTCAGGAGCCTTGCTGATCTTAATGGCATCATATTGCAAGGGCACACAGTGAGGGCTAATTTAAACAAGTGTTGCCCTTTTGAAGAGTGATTCGTTGTGGATTGCTATTCAAAGGGTGTTTGACAGGCGGTGAAGAAAGAATATGTTGCTTCCTCTCCTACTCCTAAAAACCTGCACTATCATGCTCCCAACCCCGCTCATTTGGATGGGTTACGATTCACCGAACACAATGGGAGGGTGATCATTTTTGCCATCCTGGGATGCAAAGCATCATGGCTGCAGCCTACATACCCCTAGATGGCTGCATTTGCAGTTTGGAGGGTGGCAAAAATGCAGGTCAACCACCAGCATGAAGTGTAGCTTAAAGTAGAAGTAATGGCAAAACCTAACTAACTCTAAAGCCTACTCTCAGCCACAGGCTAAGCCTAAGCTAAGCTAGCCCTCTAAAAAAAAAAAAAAATGACTATACTTACCTGTTCTGCAGCTGCTCCGGTCCGGTCTCTGTGTGTGGAAGAAAGCCAACACCGGACAGGAAATGCATGGAAAGTGACACTACCCATAGGGTTATTATGAGGCTTCCGTTGGCTGCCTCTCCTACACACTGAAGCCGCAGTTGACAGCTCAGCCTGGGACTGGACCGGAGTGGCTGCAGAACAGGTAAGTATAGCAATTTTTTTTTTTTTTTGTACAGGGCTAGATAGATTGGGCTTAGAATGTGGCTGAGAGTGGGTTTAGAGTTAGTTAGGTTTAGCCTTTACTTCCACTTTAAGCCTTATGCCGCGTACTCACGGGTGGAGTTTTCGACCGGACTGGTCCGATGGACTTTCCAACGGACTTTTGAAAGAACGGACTTGCCTACACACGATCACACCAAATTCCGACGGATTCGTACGTGATGACGTACGACTGGACTAAAATAAGGAAGTTGATAGCCAGTAGCCAATAGCTGCCCTAGCGTGGGTTTTCGTCTGTCGGACTAGCATACAGACGAGCGGATTTTTCGACCGGACTCGAGTCTGTCGAACAAATTTGAAACATGTTCCGAATCTAAAGTCCGTCAGATTTTCGACTGAAAAAGTCCGCTGCAGGTCCGATGGAGCCCGGTCGGATTGTCCGCCGGATTCGGTCCGTCGGACCAGTCCGGTCGAGAAGTCCACTTGTGTGTACACGGCATTAGTTACACACTTTTTAGACCTGCTGACCCAGGTTCACATAAATATCAGTAGACTCTGGGACTGTCACATAGACAGTGCAGCAGCTAAGACGTTTTGGAGTTGTGTGGGCAGAGCTGAAGGATTAGTTCCCCCTCATGTAGCGTGTGTTGCACTAATGCATGTATTACAGCAGCATACTGCATTGCAAAAGTGGACACTGGCAGCTACCTATAACAATGTTTATCAGTTTTGTAGGCCTATGTAGCTCATATGGCTAATTCTTTCAAATTACTGAGTTTTGTCAGTCACTAAAAATGAGCTACCAAATGGGAGGGACATGGGGCAGAACCCTCTTTAAGGCTTTGGTTGTGTGTCAGAAGAATCTCCTCTATGGGGGAGATGGCAATGAAAAAATTGACTGCGTTTCCAACTCTTGAAAAGCATTGATGTGTGTACCAATTGGAGCGCTTTCTTATCCCGTCCTGTCCTGGTTACCACCCAAGAACTAGCAAATTTCCCCAAGAGATAAAAGAACAATAAAAACTTTATATAGGTTGTAAGTGGAAAAGTTTTAGCTGGAGTTTCACTCTGGATCTCTCTTGTTACAACTAGGAAAAAATGCAATGATTAATGTAATGTTCCTTTCCAGGAGGCTGAAACCCCATTGCATTGTGCTTCTTGGCATGGCTACTATCCTGTGGCTAAAGCTCTGTGCCAGGCTGGCTGCAGTGTCAACATTCGTAATCGGGAAGGCGAGACGCCGCTCCTCACAGCCTCTGCCAGAGGATACCATGATATTGTGGAGTGCTTAACTGAACATGGAGCCGACCTTGATGCAACCGACAAGGTGAATGATTACCGCCGTCACAAATTACACACATAGGCGATCAAGAGCCATTTAGGCCTGCAAATAACATCTTCTCGAACACCTAATCGGCAGTTCGTAACCTGCAATTCCTCAATATGAAACCCCACTAGTAAAATATTAAAATATAACAGAGAATTCTCAGTAGGATGTAAATGCCAATCCTTGTGTGCAATTTTTACCTGCACAGTTTGGTTCAGCATAGCATTTCATATTCTTTGGATGGAAAATCAGATAAAATTACAAGCTTGCCTGCTCTCTGCATGATTGGATGTTGAATGAAAGTCCAGGCGCTGAGTAATATTTCTAACATTAGCACTTCATAAATCAGCTCCTTCATTATTTAGCTGTGTCCACCGTATCTCTGTGAATGTTATATATTACACCATAAAGGCTGGTACCCCACTGCACTCAAGCTGTTGTTTTATAGCAAAACTCAGCACGGCACAGTGTAACTGAAGAGATGCAGCTTGTCAAAATATCCTCCTTGTATCAGTCTGTTACTTATGGGAGCCATTTTCAGGACTGAATGAATATTTATTATGAGAATGTAACATATTAGATCACTAAACAAAAGGGAAAGAAGAAAATGTAGACGGGCCCTTCATATCTTAATCAGAGTTAGATATTATCCCTATGGTTATTTATTGAGAGATTGTGATCATTCCTTGTTTTTATGTTTATATTTTTTGTTTGTTCAGTAATCCAGTTCTCCTGTGTTTGTATGTGTTCTTTGCCTTAAAGTGAACCTGTGTCCAGATTGCTGAATGAATACTTAATAGCACTTGTCACAATGCTTACAAAAATACGAAGATAAAGAAGGGCTTGTTTTAAAGTTCACAAAACAGGATTTGTTTACAATTAAGACAGCCTGTGAAAAGCGATCCACCGCAGCATAGGAGCAGATGACAGGTATTCAGGAGGTGTCTGTTTACACCCGACTGCTCTCCAGATCAGATTAGAGATAGGCAGGTGTAAATGGACACACGTCCGTTTACACCTGCCCGTCCATAGGGGTGAATGGACTGTCCGATCAGGTCCGTCAGTTTTTTTTGGATTGAAGCGGTCATGTGAAAAGGGCCCAGAATCTTGTCAGCCTTCTAATGTAAACAAACAGCAAGTGTTTCTTAGCTGTTAGAAACCAGTCACCTAGAAGGGTCAGAGATTGCTTGTTTTTAAGCTCTTTTAGGCCCCTTTCACACAAGCAGTCCAATCAGGTGCACCTTCCAGTTTTTCAGGCGTACCTGATCGAAAGCTTCATGTTAGTCTGAGCAGCTGGATGTAAATAGACTTGTGTTTGTTTACATCTGATTACCTCCAAGTCTGTCCAGGTTCAAAGAAAATGGCAAAGTTCTGTGTCCATTTCTGTTTTTTCAGGCCTAAACATAACTAATCTAGGATGTAATTGGATGTAAACATAATGATAATGTTTACACTCAGCTGCCATCTCATCTAAAATGGCTCCGGTATTTACATGCAGCAAAAAGATGAAGTAAAATGGATGTCACTAAAAATTAAAAAAGTGACCTCTGTTTTGCTCTAATTCAACAGCGGATCAGTAAATAAATCCCTTGTTGATTGGACTGGACATGGGCTATGTTAGAGGATAAGTTCACCTTTCTGTACATATTACACCCATATTTGGAGTGTACCATGTTCAGCACCAGGCCGCTCTCCTTATGGCTTCTCCCCGTACTCGCCTCTGCAATTCAAACAATGCAGCCATGTGGGCAGTTCAAACTGCTGTGAATCAATGAACTACAAGTACCAACAACCTTTCTGACTGTTGGCTTGTAGTTCTTGATTAACTACCATGGCGCTGTTGAGCGCTCTGGTAGTTCACTGATTCTTCCGTGTGAAACTGCCTGCATGTATGAGATACGGACAAACAGCTTACATTGACAGTTTGCAGAAGACCTGCATGGCATCAGAGATCTTCTGATCATTGGTGCAAACAGAAGAAAATAGAAGAAACTGGCGCAAACCACAGTGTGATCATGAACACTGAAGGCCCTATAGGTGTACCATTGTACACATGGGCATCGTTAGATATAAAATAGTCCTTTGACAAAACTTTTAGAGTCCATAAGTCCAGTATATGATAAGTGATGGCAGCTGTCCTCAGTGATAAGCCTGTTCTACCCCATAGTGTTCTCTCTGTGTGTATCCTGACCGCCTCCGGTGACATCACATCCACCCTGCGTTTCACGCTGGTTCTTCCGGCTTCCCTGTGACTACAGAACGTCATCCAACCATGTCCATGGGATGGATCAGAGCAGCCCCCCCTTGCACCAGATTAGCCCATTTTATACCTTCTTGTGAGTGTTCCTATTCTTGTGATGAAACCGCTTGTTTTTAATACTACACTCAGGTGGCACTTCCTGTTTTGTCTTTCTTGCTTGGTCACTGGTGCATTGCTTTCCAGGCTCCTAAATCAAAAATGGTAAATACACATTTTTTTACCTGCAAAAAAATTGCATTTATTCATTTTTGTTTAATGGTGAACTTATCCTTTATGTATATAAAACTATTTACATATTAATCTAGGCACAGGTGTACTTTAAAGTATCAAGATTCCTTTTTCCTTTCTAAAATATTTATTGATGACAGGAAGATTACTTTTCCCCAGCATGTATAGCAAACCTTATTGCCACTGAATATACAACATTATCTTACTTGGGCTCAGAATATTTTTTTAGGTCTATTTTGTTTTGGCCCCTTCCAAGCTTAAAAAAAATATATGATATGAAAAATGTGCGTCATGTCATGAAAATTATTACTACCAAAGGAACTCAATTTTACAATTCTGGTAGATGTTAGTGGCCATACGCATACAAGAAAAAGAGACCGTAATATGTAAATGTGAATGTTTTTCTGTGCACCTCTTCCAGGATGGTCACATAGCTCTGCACCTTGCGGTAAGAAGATGTCAGATGGAAGTAGTTAAAACCTTGATCAATCAGGGGTGCTATGTAGACTTCCAGGATCGCCATGGTAACACGCCACTTCATGTCGCCTGCAAAGATGGCAATATTCCTATTGTAATGGCACTGTGTGAAGCAAACTGTAATTTGGATATTACTAACAAGGTGAGCTATTGATAACAATAATGCTAAATATTTGTAAATCAAGCTAGTACCGGTAATTAAAAATGCCCCCAAATATCTACAGCAAAATTGTCCTATGTTTAAAAAATGTACCTCTAATAATTTGCAGGCTAATCAGACAATGACCCTTGCCCAGTATAATAGACCATATTGTTCTTATATCTACAACAACTATTGCACCTACCAAAAGGAGCTATTCTAAAATCTGGTCTTTAACCAATATATTTCTTTCTATTTTCTGCTGGTTGCTTGATCATGTATAATTTATTAATCACGCTCATTGTTACTGCAGGCTAGCTGGGCTCTGATATAGGAGTTGAATTAAGGCTCAGTTGCTTTCTGTAAATAGTTTAGGCGATATAATTTTAAGCATGGCAGCCTCTTTTTATTTATTTATTTATTTATTGTCATTTTGTAGTTTGTTTTTTTTTTTTTTGTATTTAGTTTATTACTATAAACACGTGGAGAGTCAAGCGTGTCAATTTCTGTGTCTGTGTGTTGGTATGTTTCATTTACATGTCAAACGTATGTCTAGGATTCAGTTGAGTTTTTGTTCCCAGGCTGTTGTTGTGCAGGACATAGCTAATTTTAATTGGCACATCTTGCACCTCATTACATGCTCACTTCTGATGGAATACACCACCCCTTGCATTATCTTTATAGGATGGGGGTGGTGTTCTGTAGCTCACAGTGGTGAACTGGACAGGGTTGACAATACCACTTGGGATTTCAGTGCAGTAGAATGTGGGGTAGCTCACTGGATTTCTGGCAGGATCAGCTGGTATTTTTCTGTACTTGCAGCATATTCACAGGGACAAAACATGGAGATATTTGCATGTGTTGGGAAGATGTTTTTTGCACAGATTTACATTTAAAGTTACAAAACTGGGCCCTTTCAGCTGAGTGTATCAGGAACAAATGCATAAGCAGAGGATACCTTCAGTGAAAGCCACATGTCAAAATAATCTGGAGAGAATTTTGCATCTGCACATATTTGGACTTCTTAGTTTTTCCTGGGACTTTTCTTCTACTTATTCATTGTTTTTATCTTCAGTCAACATTTCCCAGGTTTTTGACAGTTTTACTTAAAGGGTTGATGAGTTTCTAGAATACAGTGGATTTAATTGTAGACCTCTGTTAGAAAACCTTGGTGAAACAATTTTGGTGGTCTTTTTCTAGCCAGTTTGCCTTGCAATGTGTTTTGCTGTTAAAAATACTTTACTGTAGAATGTAAGGTTTGGTATCTTGATAAAACTACAAGACTACTTTCTGACAGCTACAAAGTTTCAGTTGTAGCAAGATTATGTCATCCTTTCTACAACCAGTTCTACTTTGAACACAATAAAATTATTTTGTCATTCTCCCTCAAAGAATTGCCAGGTGACATGCATAGTCTAGCCATAGATTGATTTTTCCTTTAATTCAGTGAGCATATGATTATCCTACTATTTGTAGCAATTCTTATGATTGCTTTTTAATAACTGTCACGGAAAGCAATCTCTTTAGATGATTTAAACCCTGTGGGGCGCTATTCCTCTTGCTGACACCAACAATGGAGCATTATTCCTCTTGCTGACACCAACAGTGGGGTGCTATTCCTCTCCCTGACACCAACAGTGAGGCGCTATTCCTCTCGCTGACACCAGCAGTAGGGCGCTATTCCTCTCGCTGACACCAACAGTGGGGCGCTATTCCTCTCGCTGACACCAGCAGTAGGGCGCTATTCCTCTCGCTGACACCAACAGTGAGGCGCTATTCCTCTCGCTGACACCAACAGTGAGGCGCTATTCCTCTCGCTGACACCAACAGTGGGGCGCTATTCCTCTCCCTGACACCAACAGTGAGGCGCTATTCCTCTCGCTGACACCAACAGTAGGGCGCTATTCCTCTCCCTGACACCAACAGTGAGGCGCTATTCCTCTCGCTGACACCAACAGTAGGGCGCTATTCCTCTCGCTGACACCAACAGTGGGGCGCTATTCCTCTCGCTGACACCAACAGTGGGGCGCTATTCCTCTCGCTGACACCAACAGTGAGGCGCTATTCCTCTCGCTGACACCAACAGTGGGGCGCTATTCCTCTCGCTGACACCAACAGTGGGGCGCTATTCCTCTCGCTGACACCAACAGTGGGGCGCTATTCCTCTCGCTGACACCAACAGTGGGGCGCTATTCCTCCCGCTGACACCAACAGTGGGGCGCTATTCCTCCCGCTGACACCAACAGTGGGGCGCTATTCCTCTCGCTGACACCAACAGTGGGGCGCTATTCCTCTCGCTGACACCAACAGTGGGGCGCTATTCCTCTCGCTGACACCAACAGTGGGGCACTATTCCTCTCGCTGACACCAACAGTGGGGCACTATTCCTCTCGCTGACACCAATGATGGGACATGGTTACTGATGCCAGGATATTTTCTGCTCCCACTGCCTCACTCCAGTCTGTATAACGTCTGAAGGACAGTAAACTGGCCCTTTGTTTAAAAAGTTTGAAGACTCCTGCCTTACATATACCCAGTGAAGTGACTAGCCTCAGGTGATACAAAGAGATGAAACAAGTCCTGCCACATAAGTTGTGCCTGTTTTATCTGCAGCATTTTTCATTGCAGCCATTCAAAGTACAGATTTTAGACAGCATTTCTCAACAACTGAAGGCAGGGAGCAGGGATCTGATGTCATGCTGAATAGCATAGAGCAGGGAGCTAAGTGTAATCTGAAACCTGAGTGGAAGGAATAGACACACACCCCTCTACACAGCTAAAGACTGTAAATCACCTGCTGTGTGCTGGAGGGTGGCAGGTCCCTCTCCTGAGATTGTCTATTGCAGACTGTCAGAAGAGACTCCTGCAGATAGCAGAGAAATTAGATGGGAGACAGGAAGGACACTAGGTGCTTTGGGTAATGGCAAGAACACAATGTAGAAGGATAGGCTTTGTTCATTTTTCATTTCAGAGACTTACAATCACTTTAAGGCTGAAGGGTAAAAATCTCTTGCATACTTCTTCACCTTTCACTGTATTGAAAACAAGCAAATTAATTATTCAGCATATGTTGAGTGTTAATATTAAACTCATATTTTAAAAGTTGTGACATCAGCACTGCATATAGAAAAAGCCACTTTACCGGGCATCATGAGGAAGGATCTAGCTAGTGCAGATATCATTTTTTACTAGTATTCCATGCTGCTGTTTAAAACTACAGGGTTTGTGGTGCATCACAATTATGCCATTCACTGTTTTCTGATTCCGTCTTCTTTACCTGTCAATAAACATAACGTTAGTGGACTGCTAAGACTAGGAATCTGAGATGCCAGGTCTGCCCACCACAGCCATCAGCAGCACAATTACACTGCTGTTCGTTGTCCTATAGAACTGCACATGCTTGTACAAGACCAGTGGCTGGGGGAATAGTGGCCATAGCAGGAAATGTAGAACGAGCCCTGATTCTGGGATGCTGATGCTAGGATTACTCATTTCATGTTTAACTGTGTACAAAAAACAAAATGAGCGTGCACAAAGATAGGAATTTAACTTTAAAATATTACATAACTGTTCTGCCCTTTACATTAAACATGGCCACTGGAAAATCATTTTTCCAGAAACCTGTTTTTTCCCCTATTGGTGATCTTTTCTTTGCTTATTTTCAAATAAAATTCTTCATTTAATCCTTGTTTTATCAAATGATAAATTGAGGTAAAGTAACTGACCATTTGCAGACCTTGTTGATTGGTGGTCTTAAAGCTGACGTTTAGGCTTGAATCTTATTGCACAGTTAAATTGGTCTAGCTTGTACAAATGTAATTATGCATATCTCAGCCCTGACATTATGCAGTATGCTAACATACATTGTCATTGCTCTTTTATTCTAGTATAACCGGACCCCGTTACACCTGGCAGCCAATAATGGTATTCTGGAAGTTGTTCGCTACCTTTGCCTCTCTGGTGCCAACGTTGAAACTTTAACTCTGGTAGGGAAAATTCCATTTGTAGGGTTCTTTACGTTTGTTGATTTATTGTAAAGAAGAATAAGAACCATTTCCCTTATGATCAGATTTTTTTTATGAACTTTAAAGTATAACTAAAGGCAAAACTCTTTTTTTTTAGTTTTGGATGAAGTGCAGTGGGATTAGAATATCTGCCAAGTTTTTATTGTTGTCTATTTATCATGTTCACTATTATCCTTGAAAGTGAAAGTAAAAGAAAATCCCAAATTTTGGGTTGTTCCCAGACAAGTAATAGAGGGGAAATCTTCCAATGGAATACTAGTTCTGGTGACCTGGTGGTTCCTAAGGCATTCCCTTAATTTGCGGAGATTTCCTTTCACTTGCTGTTTGGCTATGGGACAGGATGGCGAAAATAAAATGGACAGAGGATATTCCTCCCTTACTCCATCCAAAATTTAAAAAAAAAGTTTTGCCTATAGTTCACTTTAAATTAAAAACATTTTCAGTAGTCCCAGTCTGAAGAATAAACAGTTTAAAAGCAGACTGCTTCTCGGGGATGATGGCAAATGAGAGTTCTGACTGTTCCCCAGAAAATACACCACCAAACCTGCCTCAGCCGCCCCCCCCCCAATTGATTAGGATGTACATACCGTATCTGACAAAAGTGAGTACACCCCTCACACTTTTGTAAAGATTTTATTATATCTTTTCATGTGACAACACTGAAGAAATGACACTGGGGCTGCAACTAACGATTATTTTCATAATCGATTAGTTGGCCGATGTATTGTTTTGATTAATCAGTTAATAACCTTAAGAAAGTGTGATGTATAATTTAGTTAATATGTAAAGTTTTTAAAAAAAGGCAATTTATTCCTAAATATCTCTATGCAGTGGTAAATAAAAATAGCCAACTATATGGTTATGGAGCAAAATATCTAATCCACTCTGAAAATAACAGACAGAAGAGATATACTGTATATACTATAAGAGGAGATATACTGTATATACTATTAGAGGAGAGATAAAAACGTTTGTTCGATTTTCTAATCTTTAGTGGGGTCAAATCGACGTTCATTTTCAACCACAGTGATGGGAGAATTTGGAAATAAAAAACTTCTTAGTGAAAGGAATTTTCAGACAGTGTATGTGGTTTTCGTTCAGAAATTACATTCATTTTAAAAACAGAATGTTAAAAACAAGTGAAAATTTCAAACATTCTTTCATTCATCGAATGTACAAAGATTTTTCGTCTGAATATTCTCATCTGAAAATTGATCTGTGTGGCCAGCATAAAGCTCGGTGCACACCTATGCAGTTTGCTTTTGATCTGTTTCTGCAGTGCTCTTTGCTGTGCGTTTTGATTTTTGTGTAAGTCAAATATTCCGCGCTTAGGACCAATAATAACAAGGGACTGCAGCCCCCGATCAAAATGGAGACACCAAAGTGAAATCCACAAAACCAAAGTATTCTAATAGGGGAATGGCGCTGTTCACAGATAGTGGAAAAAACAGAGGGACACAACCCCAACCCACCAGAAATGGGAAAGAAATTTTTTTGAATAAAAATTTTTTTTTTTTTGAGTAAAAAATATATATATGAATAAAAAATAAATGTATGAATATGAAAGTGGTAAGCAATGGATGTGCGGGGTGCACCAAAGTGTGTGGAAATTCTAACTAAAATGCTATGAATTAATCCCTTAGGTGAGATGACAGAAAGTATAAATAGCAAATCACTACCAAAAGTAAAAAACCAAAACCGTACCTAGTACAAAGTAGAAAAAATGACAAAAAAATTACATAAAAAGTGATAACAACATTAAAATGCCCACTCTTGTGCCAAATGTCTTCCACAATAATAAAATTACATATAAGTGATTCAAATGAACATCTGTGATCATCCAAAATTTAAATAAAAAAAAAAAGTAAATGAAAAGTGGAAATATATGTGGAAGGTGAATGGAAAAAATGAGTATAATAATTAATAAATATGTGCCATCAAACAGATGTGTAAATGAGTAAATAATACACTCAAAAATGTCCAATATGAATTGTCCAATGAAAATATATCCGACAGGTGTGTGATCACCCGCAAAGTTTCAGTGTAGTGTATCCGTGTCTGGCAGGCCCCCTTTTGTGCCCTCACTCACCAGAAAGCCCTACCCCTGCAGGGGTGAAGGGCATGAATCAATCCTGTGGCCGGAATGCTGGAGTCCAAGGATCCCCCTCTCAGGTACAGCAAGCCCCTTCCCACTGGATCCGCGTTGTTCTTACATGAGTATCCACCGGAACAAATTATATGTGGAGAAACAGGAAATCCGCATGGTGTAAATCCGTTAAAAAGAGTTTATTGTTAAAACATATATAAAAAGTTAAAAACGGGAGCTAACAATGCTCACTAAACAAAAACAAAAAGCGGATGGTGTCTAGGCAGCGAGGTGCCGGCGTGCGTTCCACCAGCCTAGCTGCCGAAACCGGAAGTGCAGAGTCAAAACGTGAAAGCGACGTGTGCGTACCGTATGGCCACTATCTGTGAACAGCGCCATTCCCCTATTAGAATACTTTGGTTTTGATTTTTGTGCACGTGATTTTGCTGTGATTTGCGTTTTTGCATTTTTTTTTGGCCAATTTGTTGTTGGGCAGATTAAAAAACACAAATTGCTGCAAAAATGCTGTACACGCTTTTCTGCAGCTTCTCCATTGAAGTATGTTGAACCAAAAAAGCACAGTTTTGCGTTAAAAAAAGTCACTGACGCTTTCCAAATACGCAGCGGCTGAAAAAGCATAGATGTGAACGTGTCCCATAGGAAACCATGTAAATGAACTGTAGTCCGTTTCTGCAAAAAGCACCAAAAAACACATAGATGTGAACCAAGTGTAAGACATTTAGTAACATAATGGGGTTAAAAAAATGAATATTAGCCCTTTATAGTACAAAAAAAAAGCAAATAATCACTACTGTAAGGGGTTCATTTTTTTACTATGGAACTGTGAAAGAAATAGTTACAGTAGCAATTATTTGCTCTTTTTGTACTATAAAGGGCTCATTTCAGTTTTTTTTTTAAGCACGTTATGTTACTGGCCGATTAATCGATTATGAAAATAGTAATCGATTAATTTCATAATCGATTAGGTGTCGATTAATCGATTAGTTGTTTCAGCCCTAAATGACACTTTGCTACAATGTAAAGTAGTGAGTGTACAGCTTGTATAACAGTGTAAATTTGCTGTCCCCTCAAAATAACTCAACACACAGCCATTAATGTCTAAACCGCTGGCAACAAAAGTCAGTACAACCCTAAGTGAAAATGTCCAAATTGGGCTCAATTAGCCATTTTCCCTCCACGGTG